>NC_053028.1:148027734-148327734 GCF_003073215.2 Triticum urartu | reverse complement strand
CCTGACCAGCTCTCTGTTGACTATGGTGTAGGCTGCCGCTCGGCATTGTACTTGCCGAGCTGAGGTCTCATCAGTCGGCAGCTCTTTGCTCACCAGGAATTTGAGGATGGGCTGGGCCCATGAGGGTGCTGCTATTTCTTCGACTGCCAGAACTGCGACTTGGACGAGGGCGGCTGGGCTGGGAGGCGGCGGGCTGGAGTCAGCAATTGCTTGCTAGATTAATGAAGTCCCCGGGCCGACTGGTGCAGCCCTCGGGCCGAGTTCTAGAGTCTTCGGGCTGGCCGCCGCAGTCCCCGGGCCGGGTTCTGCAGTCCCTGGGTCAGCTTCGACTGTGGTGGCTTTGGAGCCATTTGCCAAAATCCTCGTACCATCTGCTAGGGCTCTGGAGTCGGATCCGACTTCTTCGGGGGGAGCCGACACAAAGATGGAGTCTGATTCTGGTGAAGGCTCGACAAACGGCTTGAGGAGGCGCTGAAGGGCGACACCGGATGGTATTGCTTGGCGGGTAGAGCCGATTCGTGCCAGTGCGTCTGCTTGGTCATTGTCGTTTCTTGGCACATGGAGGAACTCGCACCCCTCGAAATATCCACTGAGTTGCTGCACAAGGAAACGGTAACTCGCCATGTTTGCATCTTTGGCGTCCCAGTCGCCGGACGACTGCTGGACCACTAAGTCTGAGTCGCCATAACACAGGATCCGGCAAATGCCAAGTTCTTTGGCAAGCCGGAGCCCATGAATGAGCGCCTCGTATTCGGTGACATTGTTGGAGGCGGTGAAGTGGATTTGCAGTGCGTATTTGAGCTTGTCACCTTTAGGAGAAGTGAGGACAACGTCGGCTCCCAAGCCGGTGCGCATCTTGGAGCCGTCGAAATGCATCCGCCAATGGGTGGAGTCAGGCGCTGGTGGTAGGTACTGGGTCTCAGCCCAGTCGACGAGGAAGTCGGCCAGTGCTTGTGACTTGATGGCGGTGCGGGGCTGGTAGTAGATGGTATAGGGAGCCAACTCTATGGCCCATTTGGCCACTCGGCCAGAAGCATCTCGGCTTCCAATGATCTCGGTAAGTGGGGCCGTGCAGACCACAGTGATTGGATGCTCTTGAAAGTAAGGCTTTAACTTCTTGGCGGCAAAGTGCACGCCATAGCACATCTTCTGGTAGTGGGGGTAGTTCTGCTTGGAGGTTGACAGCACTTCGCTCAGGTAATATACCGGTCTCTGGACAGGTAGTGCCTTGTCTTCCTCCTTGCGCTCCACTACAATGACTATGCTGACTACCCGGCTGGTGGCGGCGATGTACAGGAGCATGGGCTCCTTAGGAGTCGGAGCCGCCAGAATGGGTGGAGTAGTCAACATCTTCTTTAGCTAGAGAAAGGCTTCGTCCGCCTTGTGGTTCCATTCAAAAAAAGTGGTCTTCTTCATAAGCTGATATAAGGGGAGAGCTTTCTCGCCCAGCCGACTGATGAATCGGCTGATGGACGCCAAGCAGCCAGTGAATTTTTGCACGTCCAGCAGTCGGCTGGGTACCTCCATCCTCTCGATGGCCTTGATCTTTATAGGGTTGCACTCTATGCCGCGTTCAGGGACCAGGAAGCCAAGGAGTTGGCCGGCTGGTACTCCGAAGACGCACTTCTCAGGGTTGAGCTTGATCTGGAATCGGCGCAGGTTCTCAAAGGTCTCCTTGAGGTCTTCCAGCAGTGTTCCATGCTTCTCCGTCTTCACCACCACATCGTCCATGTAGACATGTGCGTTTCTGCCGAGTTGCTTGAGGAGGCACTTCTGCATGCAACGCTGAAAGGTGGCACCGGCATTCCTCAAGCCGAACGTCATGGTTAGGTAGCAGAAGGCTCCAAATGGTGTGATGAACGCGGTCTTCAGTCTGTCAGCCGGGTTCAGCTTGATCTGGTGATATCCTGAATATGCATCCAAGAAGCTCAACAGCTCGCATCCGGCTATGGAGTCTATCGCCTGATCAATTCTTGGCAAAGCAAACGGGTCCTTGGGGCAAGCCTTGTTGAGGCTTGTGTAGTCAATACACATTCGCCACTGCTTGTTCTTCTTCAGTACCAGGACCGGGTTGGCTAGCCACTCTAGAAAGAATACTTCCATAATGAAGCCGGCTGCTAGGAGTCAGGTTATCTATTCTCCGACAACTCTTCTCTTTTCTTCTGATAAGCGACGCAAGGGCTGCCTGACTGGCTTTGCATCAGATCGGACATGTAACTTGTGCTCGGCGAATTCCGTCGGTACACCTGGCATGTCTTTGGGGGACCATGCGAAGATGTCCTGATTCTCACGGAGGAAATCGACGAGCTCGCCTTCCTATTTGCTATCGAGGTTTGCGCCCACGACAACGTACCCCTCTGGGTGCTGTGGATCCAAGGGTATCTTCTTTGTCTCTTTGGCCGGCTTGAACGAACCCTCAGCCTCCGACTCCTTGGTGTTAGGCGGCACCTCTAGCTGCTTGCCGGCCATCGCCACGACCTGGTCAAGGAGCCGCTTCTCGGCCGCGATCACCAGGGACTCGGCCAACCGACTACTTTCAGTCGCACAGGCAGACGACTTTCGGTAGTCGCCGGCTACGGTCAGAATCCCCTTGGAACTAGTCATCTTCATCTTGAGGTAGGTGTGTAGTGGGGGACCGCCATGAACTTGGCCAGGGCGGGTCGGCCAAGTAATGCATTGTATGGGCTCTCGAGATCCACCACCTCAAACCAAACTGACTCTCGGCGGAAGTGATCTTTGTCTCCAAAGAGGACGGCAATCAGGATCTTGCCGATTGGTGAGCAGGAAAGGCCAGAAACAATGCCGTGGAATACAGTCCGGCTGTTCTGAAGCTGTCTTTGCTTGACTCCCAACTTCTCCATGGTGTCCTTGTACAGGATGTTGATGCTGCTGCCTCCGTCTATCAAAACTCGCGAGAAACGAGCAGCTCGTCTATCTATGGCAAAGGTGGCATCCAAGACCAAGGCATAGGAGCCCGGACTCGGCATCACCTCTGGGTGATCAGCTCTGCTCCAGCTGATAGACTTCTCGGACCAGTGCATGAATTCTGGTGTCTCTGATGCTACTGCATTCACCTCTTGCTACTGTAGCCGCCTGCTGCGTCGATCGTCAGCCATGCTGGTAAATACCACATAGGCTCCGTGCTCTTCGGGGTACTCGTCTTGTACTGCGCCGACTGGCCTGACAGCCGGATGCTGGGGTGGAGGCGGAGGCTGCTGCCCAGTAGGCGGGGGAAGCAGGAGACCGTCTCCTTTGGTGATCCTGGTGAGCCAGTGGCACTTCCGACTGGTGTGATTCGACGGCTTCGCGCCGCTGTGGAACTTGCAAGGACCATCCAGAGTCTGCTCGTATGAGAAAGACGGCAACCAGTTGGGCTTGCCACCTTTCTGTCGCTTGGGTGGAGGCTGCCCATCCGGCTGCTGGTCTTCGACTGTCGCCACCTGCTGGCTGCTGGAAGCCGGCTGCGGGGCCTTGCTCTTGTGGTCGCTTCGCTGCAGTCGCCGACTGGCATCTCCAGTCGGAGTTCTAGGAGCCTGAGGGGCCACTTTGCTAGTCGCACTAACTTGAATCTCCGCCTTCATGGAGGAGTCGGCTGTGGCATACTTGTCTGCTATGATCAGCAGCTCGTCGAGGGTCTCTGGCTCGTCACAAAGGAGCTTGTGTTTGAGGAGGGTGCCTTCTCTGCACCCAGCGGTGAAGTACTCGATAGCCTGCACCTCGTGCACGCCCTCACAAGAGTTCTGGAGCTCGCCCCAACGCGTGAGGTAGTCGCGAGTCGACTCGTTGGGGCCTTGCACGCACAAGGAAAGCTGGCGAGGTTTGGGAGGACGCTTATACGTGCTTGTGAAGTTGCGGACGAATGCATCGGTGAAGTCGACCCAGTTGTTGATGCTGCGGGGCTTCAAGCTGTTCAGCCATGTCCGGGCCGTGCCCTGGAGCATGAGCGGAACGTATTTTACGGCAACACGCTTGTTGCCGTTCGCTATATTGGCGGCCGTGGAGTAGTCAACCAGCCAGTCCTCTTGCTTCACGGAGCCGGTGTACTTGGGCGTGTCTCTTGGGAGCGTGAACCCTTTGGGAAAGGGCTCGTCTCGAATGCGGGGCCCGAAACAAGGCGGACCCAACTCGTCTTCTTCTTCTAGCGCCAGGGATCGGTGAAGTCGGTCGATCCGGTGGCGGGCGTCGTTTTCTTCGACTCCCTCTCGGCGGCCAAGGCGGTAGCCGAGAGTCGGATGGTCAACAGGCGGCGGGGAGACTCGCCTTTCCTTGCGATGAGGAGGAGACGGACAGTCGTCCCGTCGTTCCACTGCACTCGGGCGGCCGTCTTGGTCGCGCTCTATGGTAATGCGAGTCCGACTGTGGCTGACAGCCGGATCCTTGTCTTTCCTTCCTCGGACGCCGCCAGTCG
Source organism: Triticum urartu (assembly GCF_003073215.2). Lineage (NCBI taxonomy): Eukaryota > Viridiplantae > Streptophyta > Magnoliopsida > Poales > Poaceae > Triticum > Triticum urartu. The sequence goes on along the minus strand of NC_053028.1, from coordinate 148,323,326 downwards.
GCGTCCGAGACGTCGTGCCTTGGTCTCGCCATGGAGGCGGGTCGTCATTTTGTCGCTGCGGCGCCTCTGCGCGTCAGCCAGCCTTGTTCTGTGCGGCAGCCGCGTCGAGGAGCCGCTGGACTCGCTCCATCATCAGGTGGCGCTCTTCACCCTTGAAGTTGTCCAGCTCGTCCACCGCCGCCTGGGCGGCTTGAATGTTCTCAGCGGGCGTGGCATACACAGGGCGATTTGCCCCGAATAGGTTGGCAATGGCCACGCCGTGCTACTGGACCGCGCCCAGGCTGCTGGGCCCAGCTGGGGCTGGCGAGCCACCCACAGCGCGATCCATCTCACGCTGGTAGGCTTCTGACAAGCGTCTCATGCTAGCCAGCTTCTTCACGCCTTCGACGAGCTGGAGGCGGCGCGCCTCCAGCGTTTCCGCGTCAGCTTCTTCCGGAATGGGCGCGGTCAGGTCTTGCAATGCCGCGCCAAGTGGGTCATGCGCTCCTCCGCCGGGATGCTCGTCATGACTGATGACGAGCACCTCTGTGACGGTGCTTCCGTCGCTCTCCGCGCGAGGGAGCGGCTCATCGTAGACCACCACGTTGGTGGGGAACGCGTCGAGCGACGCGGTGTCGGAGTCGACCAGCATCGGGTCGGTGGAGCCTATAGATTCCAAGTCCACGGCAGGCTCGCCGGTGACGTGGAGTTGGTCAAGGAGGCCCGCGAGGAGGCTCTCGGGGCCGCCCGTGCCTGCGTCGGATGCAGGCTCGTCGGAGAGGCGAACCTCGCCGACAAGATCGGCGAGACAGCTGGCTGCGCAGGCGATCTCAGCGCCGTGCAGCGCGTCGGCGCAAACAACGTCTGGCGTGCCGGGCTGGCTACGCTCGCCAGGGAGGAAAAGGGTTCCTGTCCAGAGCAGGTCTCTGGACGACGGTGCACCAGGCCCCATGGTGGGCGCCAAATGTCGGGGGTTGGGTGCAACATATGCCAAAGGATGGCTTATCATGGTGGGGGCGAGTAGAACGTCGCCGGTGCCTGGAAACGGGATAAGGCGAAGGCATGCACGCTGGCGAATCTTACCCAGCTTCGGGGCTCTCCGTGGAGATAATACCCCTACTGCTGCTCTGCGGGGTCTCCGCATGATCACTATGGCAAAGTGTGTACACGGTTGCTCCTTGAGCTGTTTCCTGGAGGTAGGAGAAGGCTAGGCTAGCTCTCTCCTTCCTATATGATCTGGTCTAGTGCTAATGGATTCCAACCCTTTGCATGGGTGCCCTGGGGGGTTTATATAGGCCTACCCCCCAGGGGTACAATGGTAATCCGGCTGGACGCGGGCCCAGCCGTCAGTCTCTTTGGCCGCCGTCTTATCTGCCGACTCCTGGGGCCCGCCGACAGGCTCGACACGTAGCCGACAGGCCGCGTCCGCCGCGGGCGGGTCTTGCCGGCCGTAGATTACTGTAGCCGTGCGTCTGATGACACGGGCTCGATCATGGGGTCGTGGCGACAGCCCCACCGTCTGGCGGGCGATCACTGTGGCCACTCCCTGTCGCGTCTGGTTAATGGCGTGTGGGGCCCATGGGAGGGGTCGGCCGACTCCTGGGGGCCGACTCCCAACCAGGCGGACTGGTGGTGCTCTCGCCGTCCTCCGTACGCCCGCCGACTAGTGGGACCCGTCGTCCCTGGGTCGTACCGGTAGGCCGTCGTGGGCACAGGACTCTGCCCTCTGGGGCTGACGTCAGGGCTGGCATGGCAACAGTGTCACACCCCGCGGAGATCTCCACGGGTACGGCGTACTGTAGCCACGCCTGGCCTTGGAAAAGGGGTGGGAGTGGACCTTACTGTGGCCACTCCCCATCCCGTCCCTCTTTACGAGGGCTTGGGGGTTGTTGGCGTCGCGGGCCGACTCCCCAAGGCCAGCTTCCCTGGAAGTCGCCAGCCAGGAGTCGGCTCATCCTGAAGTCGTCCCTGGGACTCGGCCGCGAGTGGGTAGTCGGATGCCTCGCAGCCGACTCTCAGAAGGCGGCTCTTCGTCCTGAGGTCTTGAGGGGTGCAGCCTGCCCCGATGCCTTGAAAGGTTCTGGGCCTGGGTTAGCCTACCCGTGGCCCATTACTCTGACATGAATCAAGTTCTACCTCAACTTCCGGTTTATCCGGGTCGTCGTCCAGTTCCATACTGATTCGTTCAGGTGCTTTCCACTTTGTGGTTTTGTTGACGGCTTTGGTTTTAGGGCGGGCAGTTTTTGCCGCTTTCTCTTGAGGTTTCTTCTTCCAAAACGGATCATCACCCTATTTAAAGGTAAAAAGAAGGGTATTCAACGTTTGTACAATCTAAGGATATCAAGTGTAAAGCGGAGGAACAATACTCACAACAGGCGGTTTGTTTTGCATGTAAAAAGGGTTTAAATCGGTTTAGCAACAGACAGATTCCGACTCGTTTAATATTTTCATGACAGCTTCAGTAACTTCTTCATCTGTTAGATGGATATTGATATGACATTGGGAGTCTTCTACTTCACCAGTATATTCGCACATTAAATCAGAACGGTGACTTAACGGCCAGATGCTCCAAGATATCCAACAACAGACAAAGTCTACACCTGTTAAACCGTTGGCCAAGAAGGCTCTCAGCTTGGCGAGTTGAGGTGCATACGGGGCCCATTCCTGAGCACTTAGCCGTTGTGGAAGTGGATGAGTGTTGGCAAGCCGGTGGGCACGGTAACCCGGCAGAGGATTCTCATCTTCAGGGGAGGTGTCTTTACAGTAGAACCAAGTTTGATTCCACTCTCTTGGGGTGACTGTGCAGCTTGGCATGAGGAAATTCAACCTCTTTCCTTTTTTTGAATGGAGACGCCACCGAGTTCAGTATTGGGTCCGTCTACAAATTCAATGCGCCGGTTCTGGTGGAAGAAATCCCGGAACAGCTCCACAGTTGGCTCTTGTTGGAGGTACGCTTCACAGAAAACTTGAAAATTGCATATATTGGATACCGAGTTGGGTCCAATATCATGAGGGTGGAGTTGAAAGCTGGCAAGCACATCCCGGAAAAACTTTGACCCGGGCGGTTTGAAACCACAGCCTATGTGATCAACAAACACCACTACCTCACCCTGCTTAGGGGTGGGAGGATTTTCTGACCCAGGAACTCGCCAATGGATCTCATTCTTCTTTGGTAAGGTGCCGATCTTAACCATACCATTCAGTTGCTCCTCAGTAACCTGGGAGGGAGCCCAGTTGCAGGAATAAAATTTCTTGGCCATTGCAAGTGAAAAGCTGGAAAGAAATGCCGGTTTAACAATTCATTCATAGTGATGCATAAGGGGCAACAGAACAAAGGAATTCAAGTATGCAAGCTTGGTAAAACGAAGGATGATATAATTATGAATGACAAGGCGATAAGTGGAAAAAGAGATATACACATATTATTAAACCGGAATATGACAACGGAAATCAAGGAGTTGCCGGTTTACAAGGGGACTAATGGTATGTGATAGGTTGTTTTTCTACAAAGGTAAACCGCCTATGTAATGAAGAAGATACAGATCTAAGGCAAGAATGACTAAGTAAGGTAAAACAGGTTTCACAAGATTACATGGAAATTTTGGATCTACCCTAAGACAGGAAAAGCAAAAAGATTTAGACCTAAAAAGGTTGGTCCCGAAGCAGTTCACAAAGGTTCAGATCCGTTTTTATGCACATAAGGGTTTGTTGTGATAGTAAAGGATAAGTAATGCTATAGCTACTACACGGAATACATCAAGCTTGAGGGTTTTTCCATGGACTAAGGAGGAACAAGGAAGAATAGTTGCCGAAGCTTTGATGAACTTCGATGAACACTGAAACCCTAAGTAGATCTATAGAGGAGGAAAGGGAAGTGTCGGTGTCAAAACCGGCGGATCTCGGGTAGGGGGTCCCGAACTGTGCGTCTAGGCCGGATGGTAATAGGAGGCAGGGGACACAATGTTTTACCCAGGTTCGGGCCCTCTTGATGGAGGTAAAACCCTACGTCCTGCTGGATTAATATTGATGATATGGGTAGTACAAGAGTAGATCTACCACGAGATCAGAGAGGCTAAACCCTAGAAGCTAGCCTATGGTATGATTGTATGTTCTGGTTCTTGTCCTACGGACCAAAACCCTTCGGTTTATATAGACACCGGAGAGGGTTAGGGTTACACAAGGTCAGTTACAAAGGAGGAGATATACATATCCGTATTGCCTAGCTTGCCTTTCACGCCAAGTAGAGTCCCACCCGGACACGAGACAAAGTCTTCAATCTTGTATCTTCATAGTCTACCAGTCCGGCCAATGGAGATAGTCCGGCTGCCCGGAGACCCCCTAATCCAGGACTCCCTTAGTAGCCCCTGAACCAGGCTTCAATGACGATGAGTTCGGCGCGCAATATTGTCTTCGGCATTGCAAGGCGGGTTCCTTCTCCGAATACATCACAGAAGAATTTGAATATGAGGATAGTGTCCGACCCTGCAAAATAAGTTCCACATACCACCGTAGAGAGAATAATATTTTCGCAAATTGCTATGTCTTGAGCTTGCGTTGGTTTTCCCCGAAGAGGAAGGGATGATGCAGCAGAGTAGCGTAAGTATTTCCCTCAGTTTTTGAGAACCAAGGTATCAATCCAGTAGGAGGCCACGCGCAAGTCCCTCGTACCTACACAACACAAAGAGCTCAACACAACCAACGCGATTAGGGGTTGTCAATCCCTTCACGGTCACTTACGGAAGTGAGATCCGATAGATAATATTTTTGTTATTTTTGATATAAAGATGCAAAGTGAAAAGTAAAAGGCAAAGTAAAAACAAAACAAGATTAAAGTGATGGAGATTGATATGATGAGAATAGACCCGGGGGCCATAGGTTTCACTAGTGGCTTCTCTCGAGAGCATAAGTTTTCTACAGTGGGTGAACAGATTACTGTTGAGCAATTGATAGAATTGAGCATAGTTATGAGAATATCTAGGCATGATCATGTATATAGGCATCACATCCGTGACAACTAGATCGAAACGATTCTGCATCTACTACTATTACTCCACTCATCGACTGCTATCCAGCATGCATCTAGAGTATTAAGTTAAAAACAGAGTAACGCTTTAAGCAAGATGACATGATGTAGAGAGATAAATTCATGCAATATGAAATAAACCCCATCTTGTTATCCTTGATGGCAACGACACAATACGTGTCTTGCTGCCCCTTCTGTCACTGGGAAAGAACACCGCAAGATCGAACCCAAAGCTAAGCACTTCTTCCATGGCAAGAACTACCAATCTGGTTGGACAAACCAAACGGATAATTCGAAGAGACTTGCAAAGATAACCAATCATACATAAAAGAATTCAGAGAAGATTCAAACATTGTTCATAGATAGACTTGATCATAAACCCACAATTCATAGGTCTCAACAAACACACCGCAAAAGAAGAAGATTACATCGAATATATCTCCACAAGAGAGGGGGAGAACATTGTATTGAGATCCAAAAAGAGAGTAGAAGCCATCTAGCTACTAACTATGGACCCGAAGGTCTGAGGTAAACTATTCACACTTCATCGGAGAGGCTAGGATGATGTAGAAGCCCTCCATGATGGCGGCCCTCTCCGGCGGAGCTCCGGAACAGGCCCCAAGATGGGATTGATACGTCTCCAACGTATCTATAATTTTTGATTGCTCCATGCTATATTATCTACTGTCTTAGGCAATAATGGGCTTTATTATCCACTTTTATATTATTTTTGGGACTAACCTATTAATCGGAGGCCCAACCCAGATTTGTTGTTTTATGCCTATTTTAGTGTTTTGAAGAAAAGGAATATCAGACGGAGTCGAAATGGAGCGAAATCAACTGGAGAAGTTATTTTTGGAAGGAAAAACACCTGATGGACTTGGACCCCACGTCAGAAGATATGGGAGCTGCCCACTAGGGTGGGGGCGCGCCCACCCCCCTAGGGCACGCCCCCTGTCTCGTGGGGCCCTCGTGGCTCCCCTGACATACCTCCTACACCCATATATACCTACGTGACCTAAAACTTCCAGAACGCAAGATAGATCGGGAGTTCCGCCGCTAGAAGCCTCCGTAGCCACCAAAAGTCAATCGGGACCCTGTTCTGGCACCCTGCCGGAGGGGGAACCCTCACCGGTGACCATCTTCATCATCCCAGCACTCTCCATGACGAGGAGGGAGTAGTTCTCCCTCGGGGCTGAGGGTATGTACCAGTAGCTATGTGTTTGATCTCTCTCTCTCGTGTTCCTGATTTGGCACGATCTTGATGTATCGCGAGCTTTGCTATTATATTTGGATCCTATGATGTTTCTCCCCCCCTCTTCTCTCTTGTAATGAATTGAGTTTCCCCTTTGGAGTAATCTTATCGGATTGAGTCTTTAAAGATTTTAGGACACTTGATGTATGTCTTGCTGTGGATATCTGTGGTGACAATGGGATACCGCGTGCCACTTGATGTATGTTAAGGTGACCAACTTGCGGGTTCATGAACCTATGCATAGGGGTTGGCACACGTTTTCATCGTGATTCTCCGGTAGATCTTTGGGGCACTCTTTGAGGTCCTTCATGTTGGTTGAATAGATGAATCTGAGATTGTGTGATGCATATCGTATAATCATACCCACGGATACTTGAGGTGACATTGGAGTATCTAGGTGACATTAGGGTTTTGGTTGATTTGTGTCTTAAGGTGTTATTCTAGTATGAACTCCAGGGCTGTTTGTGACACTTATGGGAATAGCCCAACGGATTGATTGGAAAGAATAACTTTGAGGTGGTTTCGTACCCTACCATAATCTCTTCGTTCGTTCTCCGCTATTAGTGACTTTGGAGTGACTCTTTGTTGCATGTTGAGGGATAGTTATGCGATCCAATTATGTTAGTATTGTTGAGAGGACTTACACTAGCGAAAGTATGAACCCTAGGCCTTGTTTCAACGCATTGCAATACCGTTTACGCTCAGTTTTATCACTTGCTACCTTGCTGTTTTTATTATTTCAGATTACAAAAACTATTATCTACCAGCCATATTGCACATGTATCACCATCTCTTCGTCGAACTAGTGCACCTATACAATTTACCATTGTATTGGGTGTGTTGGGGACACAAGAGACTCTTTGTTATTTGGTTGCAGGGTTGCTTGAGAGAGACCATATTCATCCTACGCCTCCTACGGATTGATAAACCTTAGGTCATCCACTTGAGGGAAATCTGCTACTGTCCTACAAACTGTGCACTTGCAGGCCCAACAACGTCTACAAGAAGAAGGTTGTGTAGTAGACATCAAGCTCTTTTCTGGCGCCGTTGCCGGGGAGGTTAGCGCTTGAAGGTATATCTTTAGATCTTGCAATCGAGTCTTTTAGTTTCTTGTTTTATCACTAGTTTAGTTTATAAAATAAAACTACGAAAAAATGGAATTGAGTTTGTCTCATACGCTTCATCTTTTTAATATCTTTCGTGAGTATGATGGAAAGGATAATTGTGCTCAAGTGCTAGAAGAAGAAATCTATAAAATGTTTGGCACTAAATATTTGAATTATGAGCATGATTGCAATGTTGTTAGTATGAATTCTTTGAATATCCATGATGCTAATGATATGCAAAGCCACAAGCTTGGGGAAGCTATGTTTGATGAAGATGATATTTTTTGTCCCCCAAGTTTTGATGAGCATATTTATTATGATGAAAGCATGCCTCCTATCTATGATGATTATTGTGTTGACACGTATGCCTTAAAGAATAATAATAACAATGAAACTTGTCATCTTGATTTCAATTTTCAATCCCATGATAGTTACTTTGTTGAGTTTGCTCCCACTATTATTCATGAGAAGAAATTTGCTTATGTGGAGAGTAGTAAAAATTCTATGCTTGTAGATCATGAAAAGAATGCTTTAGGTGCTGGTTATATTGTTGAATTTATTCATGATGCTACTGAAAATTATTATGAGGGAGGAATATATGCTTGTAGGAATTGCAATAATATCAAGTTTCCTCTCTATGTGCTTAAATTTTTGAAGTTATCCTTGTTTTACCTTCCTATGCAAGTTGATTCTTGTTCCCACAAGTTGTTTGATCACAAAATCCCTATGCATAGGAAGTATGTTAGACTTAAATGTTCTAGTCATATTCTTCATGATGCTCTCTTTATGTTACAATTCTTATCTTTTATGTGAGCATCATTGAAATCACCATGCCTAGCTAGGAGCGTTAAACGATAGCACTTGTTGGGAGGCAACCCAATTTTATTTTTGTTCCTGTTTAGTAATAAATAATTCATCTAGCCTCTGTTTAGATGTGGTTTTATGTGTTCAATTAGTGTTTGTGCCAAGTAGAACCTTTGGGAAGACTTGGGGAAAGTCTTGTTGATCATGCTGTAAAAACAGAAACTTTAGCGCTCACGAGAATTGCTGCCATTTTTATTTGGAGAGTGCTATTTAGTTAATTCTTTTTGAAGATGATTAATAGACAAATTCCTCAGGTCCAGCGATTTATTTTAGAATTTTCTGAGTTCCAGAAGTATACGTTTGATCCATATTACTACAGACTGTTCTGTTTTTGACAGATTCTGTTTTTCATGTGTTATTTGCTTATTTTGATGAATCTATGGCTAGTAAAATAGTTTATAAACCATAGAGAAGTTGGAAATACAGTAGGTTTAACACCAATATAAATAAAGAATGAGTTCATTACAGTACCCTAAAGTGGTGATTTACCTTCTTATACTAACGGAGCTTACGAGTTTTCTGTTGTGAAGTTTTCAAGTTTTGGGTAAAGATTCGATGGACTACGGAATAAGGAGTGGCAAGAGCCTAAGCTTGGGTATGCCCAAGGCACCCCAAGGTAATATTCAAGGACAACCAAGAGCCTAAGCTTGGGGATGCCCCGGAAGGCATCCCCTCTTTCGTCTTCGTTCATCGGTAACTTTACTTGGAGCTATATTTTTATTCGCCACATGATATGTGTTTTGCTTGGAGCGTCAATTTATTTTGTTAGGATTTTCTTGCTGATATTTAGAAAAATGTTTTGCATATTTTATTTCAATAAAAGTGGCATTGATAGTCTTTACTATGCCTATTTTACTAGTATACATGTTGCTGTTTGAAAACAGAAAGTTCACCGCTGTTGCAATAATTCCCTAGAAAAGTCAGAATGTGATAAAATGTTGAAACCTTTTGCATATTAAGCTCGGATAAATTTACTACCGTTGGAATTTTATTTCATAATTTTTGGAGCTAGGGAAGTATGGATGTTGCAGCATTCTTTACAGAATATCCTGTTTAGGCAGATTGTTGTTATGTTTGCATATGTTTGCTTCTTTAATGATTCTATTTGAGGATAGGACTATTAAATATGCAGGGGCATTTAGTATTCAATGTTGAATAATAATTTTAGTGATTTTCTACTGTAGAGTATGATAAGGTTTTTGCAATGGTTTATACTAACTTATCTCACGAGTCCTTGTTGAGTTTTGTGTGGATGAAGCTTTTGAGATTTAGGGAGACCGTGATATGAGAGGAATTAAGGAGACACGAAAGCTTAAGCTTGGGGATGCCCAAGGCACCCCAAGATAATATTTCAAGAATTCTCAAGCATCTAAGCTTGGGGATGCCCCGGTTGGCATCCCACCTTTCTTGTTCAACAACTATCGGTTAATATCGGTTGATCCTAAGTTTTTGCTTCTTCACATGATGTTTGCTATTCTTAGATGTCGTTTTATTTAGTCTTTCTTGCTGTTTGAATAGAATACCAAGATCTGAAATTATTAAATGTTAGAGATTCTTCACATAGTTGCATAATTATTCGACTACTCATTGATCTTCACTTATATCTTTCGGAGTAGTTTGTCATTTGCTCTAGTGCTTCACTTATATCTTTTAGAGCACGGTGGTAGTTTTATTTTGAAGAACTAGATGAACTCTCATGCTTAACTTATATTATTTTGAGAGTCTTAAATAGCATGGTAATTTGCTTAAAATCCTAATATGCTAGGTATACAAGATTAATAGGAAAATTCTCTTATGAGTGTGTTGAATACTAAGAGAAGTTTGATACTTGATAATTGTTTTGAGATATGGAGATGGTGATATTAGAGTCATGCTAGTTGAGTAGTTGTGAATTTGAGAAATACTTGTGTTGAAGTTTGTGATTCCCGTAGCATGCACGTATGGTGAACCGTTATGTGACGAAGTCGGAGCATGATTTATTTATTAATTGTCTTCCTTATGAGTGGCGGTCGGGGACGAGCGATGGTCTTCTCCTACCAATCTATCCCCCTAGGAGCATGCGCATAGTACTTTGTTTCGATAACTAATATATTTTTGCAATAAGTATGTGAGTTCTTTATGACTAATGTTGAGTCCATGGATTATACGCACTCTCACCCTTCCACCATTGCTAACCTCTCTAGTACCGCGCAACTTTCGCCGGTACCATAAACTCACCATATACCTTCCTCAAAACAGCCACCATACCTACCTATTATGGCATTTCCATAGCCATTCCGAGATATATTGCCATGCAACTTTCCACCATCCAGTTTATCATGACACATTCATCATTGTCATATTGCTTAGCATGATCATCTAGTTGACATAGTATTTGTGGCAAAGCCACCGTTCATAATTCTTTCATACTTGTCACTCTTGATTCATTGCATATCCCGGTACACCGCCGGAGGAATTCATATAGAGTCAAATCTTGTTCTAGTATCGAGTTGTATCATTGAGTTGTAAATAAATAGAAGGGTGATGATCATCATTCAATAGAGCATTGTCCCAAAAAAGGAAGGCCAAAAAAAAGAAGAGAAAGGCCAAATAAAAAAATAATAAAAAAGGGACAATGCTACTATCCTTTTACCACACTTGTGCTTCAAAGTAGCCCATGATCTTCATGATAGAGAGTCTCCTATGTTGTCAGTTTCATATACTAGTGGAAATTTTTCATTATAGAACTTGGCTTGTATATTCCAATGATGGGCTTCCTCAAAATGCCTAGGTCTTCATGAGCAAGCAAGTTGGATGCACACCCACTAGTTTCTTTTGTTGAGCTTTCATACACTTATAGCTCTAGTGCATCCGTTGCATGGCAATCCCTACTCACTCACATTGATATCTATTGATGGGAATCTCCATAGCCCGTTGATACGCCTAGTTCATGTGAGACTATCTTCTCCTTTTTGTCTTCTCCACAACCACCATTCTATTCCACCTATAGTGCTATGTCCATAGCTCACGCTCATGTATTGCGTGAAGATTGAAAATGTTTGTGAACATCAAAAGTATGAAACAATTGCTTGGCTTGTCATCGGGGTTGTGCATGATTTAAATATTTTGTGTGGTGAAGATGGAGCATAGCCAGACTATATGATTTTGTAGGGATAACTTTCGTTGGCCATGTTATTTTGACAAGACATGATTGCTTAGTTAGTATGCTTGAAGTATTATTGTTTCTATGTCAATATGAACTTTTGTCTTGAATCTTATGGATCTGAATATTCTTGCCACAAGTAAGAAGAATTACATTGAAATTATGCCAACTAGCATTCCACATCAAAAATTATCTTTTTATCATTTACCTACTCGTGGACGAGTAGGAATTAAGCTTGGGGATGCTTGATACGTCTCCAGCGTATCTGTAATTTTTGATTGCTCCATGCTATATTATCTACTGTCTTAGGCAATAATGGGCTTTATTATCCACTTTTATATTATTTTTGGGACTAACCTATTAACCGGAGGCCCAGCCCAGATTTGTTGTTTTATGCCTATTTCAGTGTTTTGAAGAAAAGGAATATCAGACGGAGTCGAAACGCAATGAAATTAACTGGAGAAGTTATTTTTGGAAGGAAACACCCCTGATGGACTTGGACCCCACGTCAGAAGATACGGGAGGTGCCCACGAGGGTGGGGGGCGCGCCCACCCCCCTAGGGCGTGCCCCTTGTCTCGTGGGGCCCTCGTGGCTCCCCTGACGTACCTCCTGCACCCATATATACCTACGTGACCTAAAACTTCCAGAACGCAAGATAGATCGGGAGCTCCGCCGCCAGAAGCCTCCGTAGCCACCAAAAGTCAATCGGGACCCTGTTCCGGCACCCTGCCGGAGGGGGAACCCTCACCTGTGGCCATCTTCATCATCCCGGCACTCTCCATGATGAGGAGGGAGTAGTTCTCCCTCGGGGCTGAGGGTATGTACCAGTAGCTTTGTGTTTGATCTCTCTCTCTCTCTCTCGTGTTCTTGATTTGGCACGATCTTGATGTATCGCGCTTTGCTATTATATTTGGATCCTATGATGTTTCTTCCCCCCTCTTCTCTCTTGTAATGAATTGAGTTTCCCCTTTGGAGTAATCTTATCGAATTGAGTCTTTAAAGATTTGAGAACATTTGATATATGTCTTGTCGTGGATATCTGTGGTGACAATGGGATACCGCGTGCCACTTGATGTATGTTAAGGTGACCAACTTGCGGGTTCATGAACCTATGCATAAGGGTTGGCACACGTTTTCGTCGTGATTCTCCGGTAGATCTTTGGGGAACTCTTTGAGGTCCTTTGTGTTGGTTGAATAGATGAATCTGAGATTGTGTGATGCGTATCATATAATCATACCCACGGATACTTGAGGTGACATTGGAGTATCTAGGTGACATTAGGGTTTTGGTTGATTTGTGTCTTAATGTGTTATTCTAGTACGAACTCCAGGGCTGTTTGTGACACTTATAGGAATAGCCCAACGGATTGGTTGGAAAGAATAACTTTGAGGTGGTTTCGTACCCTACCATAATCTCTTCGTTCGTTCTCCGCTATTAGTGACTTTGGAGTGACTCTTTGTTGCATGTTGAGGGATAGTTATGTGACCCAATTATGTTAGTATTGTTGAGAGGACTTACACTACCGAAAGTATGAACCCTAGGCCTTGTTTCAACGCATTGCAGTACCGTTTACGCTCGGTTGTATCACTTGCTACCTTGCTGTTTTTATTATTTCAGATTACAAAAACTATTATCTACCATCCATATTGCACTTGTGTCACCATCTCTTCGCCGAACTAGTGCACCTATACAATTTACCATTGTATTGGGTGTGTTGGGGACACAAGAGATTCTTTGTTATTTGGTTGCAGGGTTGCTTGAGAGAGACCATCTTCATCCTACGCCTCCTACGGATTGATAAACCTTAGGTCATCCACTTGAGGGAAATCTGCTACTGTCCTACAAACCTGTGCACTTGTAGGCCCAACAACGTCTACAAGAAGAAGGTTGTGTAGTAGACATCAGGATCTCGTGGATACAGAAAGTTGTGGCGGTGGAATTAGGTTTTTGGCTCCTGTTCTGATTGTTTGGGGGTATGTGGGTATATATAGGAGGAAGGAGTACGTCAGTGGAGCACCGAGGGGCCCACGAGGCAGGGGGGCGCGCCCCCATCCTCGTGACCGCCTCTTTTGTTCCTTGGAGCAGGGTCCAAGTCTCCTGGATCACGTTCGGTGAGAAAATCATGTTCCCGAAGATTTTATTCCGTTTGGACTCCGTCTGATATTCTGTTTTCTTTGAAACACTGAAATAGGCAAAAACAGCAATTCTGGGCTGGGCCTCCGGTTAATAGGTTAGTCCCAAAAATAATATAAAAGTGGAAAATAAAGCCCAATATAGTCCAAAACAGTAGATAATATAGCATGGAGCAATCAAAAATTATAGATACGTTGGAAACATATCACAAATCTAATTTGCTGACTTGTTTTGACAGCATGACGTTATGTCATGGCCCGGTGATTATTCGAACCGTTTCCTTTCACTAGCCCCGCACATAACGCGAGGCAGTTTTTTGACACGTCTTGTCAAAGCAAAGATCGTGTCCCCTTATTACGGGATTCTCATCAATACGGGCGTGGGTAACCCAACCGCGCCATCGATTACGGCACTTGGGGGATAAGCGAGTTTTACCAGGCTAGTGGGGACGCTTAGTTTCGTCCGCCCATATAAAGGGATAAGGATTCACCTTTCTATCCACGCCTTCTTCCTCCTTCGCTCATCCGTTTTCGCACACTCGAGCTCTAGCGCCCAAGTCCGCACTTCCCACCTCAACCTTCTCCAACCATGTCCGGAGCGGGAGGCAGGTGGATGGTCTCCTCCGTCACGGATGGAGACATCAAGAAGCTGAGGAGAGCCGGATACCTGCCCGACAACATCGCGCACCGGCACCCAGATGAGGGGCAGTTCATCCCCACCCCCAGGCCCCATGAGAGGGTAGTGTTCCTCACCCATTTCCTCCGCGGATTGGGATTCCCTCTCCACCCATTCGTCCAGGGGCTCATGTTCTATTACGGCCTGGATTTCCACGATCTGGCCCCAAACTTCATCCTCAACATCTCGGCGTTTATCGTCGTGTGCGAGGCCTTCCTCCGCATCAAGCCCCACTTCGGCTTATGGTTGAAGACCTTCAATGTCAAGCCGAAGGTTGTGGGCGGCCGCCAGGCGGAGTGCGGAGGAGCCATGGTGGGCAAGATGCCCAACGTAACATGGCTCGAGGGCTCCTTTGTGGAAACCATAAAGGGGTGGCAATCGGGGTGGTTCTACATCACCAAGCCGCGCGACCCTGCATGGGCAGCGGCCCCCGAGTTCCGATCTGGCATCCCCATGCGGCTCACCTCCTGGAAAGAGAAGGGCCTGTCCTGGGGTAGTTCGGGAGAGCTGACCGGACTCCAAACATGTATTCAAAACATGGTGAACAAGAAGCTCAAACTCGTCAATGTGGTCCAAGTCATGCTCCACCGCCGGATCCTCCCGTGCCAACAACGGGAGTTCAACTTGTGGGAGTTCGACCTGGCGCAGGAGACGGCCGGACAGATCGACTGTCCAGCTCCTTTGCCCGAAGGCCCAGCAGACGCTCTTCTGGCGAAGATGCTGACTCCGGCTCCTTATATGGTGCTGGAGAAGACCAAGAAGGCCAAGGGAACCCGAAAGAGTTCCCGACGCCAGGCGTCGTCGGACTCACCGTCCGATGACTCTGCGGTGCACTCCTCCCCCGAAGATCGGGAAGAGGAAGAAGATGCTCCCCCTCCGGCTGGGGGAGATAAGAAAAGGAAGGCCGCCCCAACTGGGGGGCCCAAGGGGTCCAAGAAGGGAGGGACTCTCCTTCCGGATAGTTCCACCGCCGCCGACGAAGGCGAAGACGAGTGGTTGCCCAGGGCCAAGCCCCTGGGGAGATCGTAAGTATTCGGATACCAGAATAACTCATAGCATTCCTTTGTCGCACTGCTTTCCCTAACGCCGAACATAATTATGCAGGTCGCCACGAGCCAGTATCGATGTATCATCGGACGGTTCCCTGGGCTCGTCGAACATGGATAGAGATCCAGTCCCGACCGCCACCTCCCCTCATACTGCTAACGACGCCGAGGTGCTGTCTCAAGAGGCACCGGGTCGAGGGGAGACAGTCCTGGAGGCGCCTCAAGGCGACCTTCCAGACTCCGGGAGCCGAGGGGGTGGGGCCCCTGAGAGCACCGAGTTCGGCCCTCAGCCGAACATCGCGCCGGAACCTCCAGTGGTTCCGGTCACGGGCAGGCGGCCTCCTTCTAAGAGGGGCAAGACGCCTGTGCCGGTGACCTCTGTCCATCCAGAGGCGCCGGACAATCTGCTGGAAGCGCTTCGCAGCTCTTCTATCGACGAGGAGCACCGCACTATCATGAGTGCGGTGATCCAGAAGGTTCAGCCCGCCAAGAGCGGATTGACTGAAGCCTGTGCCAGCCTTCTAACAAGCTTTGAGGTAAGTGTTTTAAAATGTAGTAGAAATATTACCGCAGACAGTAGCCCCTGATGCTTTGTTCGGTGTTCACAAAGAAAAGCCGAACAGAGGATCAAATAATATCGCAGGAGTCTAATATAAGTATGTCAATATGCATATGCAGGCTTCGCTGCTGGCGTCCGCCGCACTGACTGCAGAGGTCGCCATACTGAAGCAGGACCTCGAGGGGTCCAGGAAAGAGCTCGGCCATGTCAAGAGGCAGCTCGAGGAGAACAAGGGTAAGTAATACCCTGTCTATAGATATGTATGTATAAAAGAAGAAGTGATTGCAAAATGACAGGATCATCGTATATTCGCCAGGGGCCACGACCGAGGTGGCGACCCTGAAGCAAGCGCTAACCAAGGCCGAAGGTAACACAGCCAAGGAGCGCACCGAGCGAGAGAAGCACGAGGCTCGGGTGGGCGAGGTGCAGCAAGAGCTCCAGGCTCTCGTGGCGAAGCACGAGGCGTTGGAGCTTGACTCAAAGACGCGGGAGTTTGAGCTTGCTGCGGCCCTCGAGAGCGCAAAAAGTGCCAAGGCCGAAGCCCAAAGGGCCCTCCAGGAGATCGACGCAATGAAGAAGATAGCGGCGGGTAAGGCTTTCTATATGCAAAGCAAGCATGTAAAAGTAAATTACCGATTACTTACCCGAATCCGGAGCTCTCTAGGAGCATTCGCAGATTTGCCCCGCAGCGTGTCCGATGCTGCACAATTTTACCAGGCCGAGGATGGAAGCTCAACGGAGAAGCTGTTCTGGTCTCAGTATGCTGAGGCCGAACACCCGGTGCCAATGAGCGACCAGCTGAAGCAGATGGTCGAGCTACATAAGGCGGCCGATCAGGCCATAAAGGGCTTTATAGTCCGGCTGTGGCCTGGCGACGCCCTTCCGAACAGCTTCTTCGGCCTGGTGAGGCAGCTTGTGGATGCCTGTCCGCGGCTGGAGGTCATCAAGCGATCTGTCTGCGTTGAGGGTGCACGCCGGGCTTTCGCCCGTGTGAAATTGCAGTGGGTCAAGCTAGACGCCATGAATCTGATCAAGGAGGGGCCGCCGGAGGGCAAGGAGCACCACCACCCCGAGATGTACTACGAGGGTGTTCTGCCGAGTGCCCGTCTCATAGCGGACGAGTGTTCAAAAGATGTAATATTTGAGTGAGAGTTGCTCGTTTTATCCTGTATTTATGAAAACTTGTTTCATATGCGCTATGCAACGCTTGTTTGAATTTAAAATATTACCTTCTGTTTGGCCGTTTATCAATTTGAGAGATGGCTAGTCCTCGGCTTCTGCCCCCTTGCCACGAGTGCTGGGGTGTTTGGGATAAACCTGAGCACTCTTGTTCCCATATTTGGGTCCTTCGAGGGAGGTGCTCAGCACAACGAACAAGGCAACCAGACTAATAATGCTTTATCACTCTCACTTAGCCATAAAATTCTATAATTTTAAATTTCGGCGAAGCCCCTGGTATTCGGAAGGCCGAATTCGGGGCGCGATACACGCCTTTAAGCCGAACAGGGCCGGCCCCTCGCCCTAAGCGGCATAAGTCTTTAGGGACTCGAAAACCTCGCCGAACAGCGACCAGTCTCTCGCCTTATCATGACAGTCAGTTTTAGCTTTCTCTACGGAGGTGCTAAGCCCGGCAGAACCTGGGCACAATCGCAGTAGTTCTCCTAGCGCTACCTTAGCCGATGGAGCGGAATGTAAGGTACCAAAACATAGGAGCCGGGCAAACCCAACATTTGACCGAAGACATGATTCGGAGCTGATGCATATAATGCTATAAGTTCAGGGTGCCGCACTTGTGAAAGTGTTCGGACTTTTCACACCATGTTGTGGGGTACGTAAGCCCCTGGTGTATTGGCCGTACCAAAGTGTATGGTTGCAAGGCGTCATTAATGAACACACACACACATATATATAACAAGAATGCAATAATAGTCTTAATGTCATGCATTGTTTATTCAAAAAATTGCGTTAAAGCAGAGTGATATAGATAGTGTGAGAAGCAAAGAGTAGGACTATGTCCCTTCCAAGGGAAAGCTAAGGAATGATATTAAATCGAATATTTCGCTCGTTACTGTAATCCACCTGGGAATTCCATGGTATGACGTAGCTGTCTGCCTCCTTGGTTGCTGCATCGTGTGTTCAGCAATAGTGCTGCCGGACAGTGTCTCCAGAGATTAATGTCCTGAAAAAGAGAAAAATAACCGAACGGGAAGCCCCTAGTGTGGTTTAAGACGCGTCTTGGGGCGTGCCGTAATTGTGCCCCCCTCCCCACCTGTGCCCATGGTATTTTTAATGCGTAATTATGTACGCATGGCACGAGCTTCGCCGTTGGGCTGGGATTGGGGTGGCCGCCGTATTGTTACGCGAGCTCAGATCGCGCCAGGCGGTCTATTTGCCGATTGCTCCGAGCACGCTTGAAGGTGTCCGGGCTTTGAAGCGCCGAACTGGTCGATTTCCTTGAGAGGCTGCTTTGCGCTTCTGCTGCGAGGGCCGCGGTGTGCTCCTCTGTTCGGAGAGAGTGCTCTGTGTTTCCATTGACTATAATAACTCCACGAGGTCCTGCCATCTTGAGCTTGAGGTATGCATAATGCGGTACCACATTGAATCTGGCAAATGCGGTTCGCCCGAGCAGCGCGTGATAATCACTGCAGAACGGGACTATATCGAAGATTAACTCTTCGCTTCGGAAGTTATCCGGGGATCCAAAGACCACTTCCAGTGTAATTGAGCTTGTGCAATGGGCCTCTACACCTGGAATGACGCCTTTAAAGGTCGTTTTTGTGGGTTTGATCCTTGAGGGGTCTATACCCATTTTGCACACTGTGTCCTGATAAAGCAGCTTCAGGCTGCTGCCGCCATCCATAAGGACTCGAGTGACGTGAAATCCGTCGATGATTGGGTCTAGGACCAGTGCGGCGAATCCGCCATGACAAATACTAGTGGGGTGGTCCCTGCGATCGAAGGTGATCGGACAGGAGGACCAAGGGTTGAACTTTGGGGCGACTGGCTCCAACGCATATACATCCCTGAGCGCACGCTTCCGCTTCCTCTTGGGGATGTGGGTTGTGTATATCATGTTCATCGTCCGCACTTGCGGGGGGAACCTCTTTTGTCCTCCGGTATGTGGCTGCCGGGGCTCCTCCTCGTCATCGGTATGCGGTCCCTTGTCCTTGTTTTCGGCAATTAACTTGCCGGCCTGCTTGAACACCCAACAATCCCTGTTGGTGTGATTGGCTGGCTTGTCTGGGGTGCCGTGTATTTGACACGAGCGATCGAGTATACGGTCCAAGCTGGACGGACCCAGCGTACTTTGTTTGAATGGCTTTTTCCGCTGACCGGGTTTAGAGCCTTTGAACCCGGCATTGACTGCCGTATCCTTGGTATTTTCGCTGTTAATGCGGCGCTTATGTTTGTTGCGACATGACCTGCTATTGCCGTCCTTGGTATCGGAGGTACCATGTTTCTTTGATATGTTATTACTACGAGCCAACCAGCTGTCTTCTCCCGCACAAAAGCGGGCCATGAGCGTCGTGAGAGCTGCCATAGATTTCAGCTTTTCCTGACCAAGGTGCCAGGCTAGCCACTCGTCTCGGATGTTGTGTTTGAAATCCGCTAAGGCCTCTGCATCCGGACAGTCGACGATTTGATTTTTCTTTGTAAGGAACCGAGTCCAGAATTGCCTGGCCGACTCTTCTGGCTCCTGAATTATGTGGCTCAAGTCATCGGCGTCTGGTGGTCGCACATAAGTGCCCTGAAAGTTGTCGAGGAATGCGGCTTCCAGATCTTCCCAACAGCTAATGGAGTCCGCTGGCAAGCTGTTAAGCCAATGCCGTGCTGGTCCTTTGAGCTTTAGTGGGAGGTATTTGATGGCGTGTAAGTCATCACCGCGGGCCATGTGGATGTGGAGGAGGAAATCCTCGATCCATACTGTGGGATCTGTTGTGCCGTCGTATGATTCAATATTTATAGGTTTGAAACCATCTGGGAATTGATGGTACATTACTTCGTCTGTGAAGCATAAGGGGTGTGCGGCGCCTCTGTATTGGGCTATATCGCGATGCAGCTCGAATGGGTCTTGCCCGCTGTGTTCGGCCCGGCCAGATTTGCTTTTACTGTATCCGGCGTGACGTTTATCGTCTCGCAGAGTTGTGTGCCTTCGTGATCCGTAGATCGATCTTGCATGCTTTGCTTTGTCCTCCAATATGTCCCGCGGGTCTGGCGTATCTCCCCGGGCCTTTTTATGTGAATGGCATCGGGGTGGAGGCTGAGTTTTTGGCTGGAATGCCCCTCTATCGCGGCCACGAGGTGTCCGATCAGCCGTATCATACGCTTCTTCCTCCAGTCGGGGTAGTAACCTGCACTTTGGGTAATTCTTGGAGGGGCGCTCGAGTTTATATTCCTCGGCCGCAAGGACTTCAGTCCATCTGTCAGCTAGCAGATCTTGATCAGCTTGAAGCTGCTGCTGCTTTTTCTTGAGGCTATTTGTCGTGGCCATAAGCCGGCACTTGAAGCGCTCTTGTTCGATGGGATCCTCTAGTATGGCGAATTCATCATCGCCGAGGCTTGCCTCGTCTTCGTAGGGGGGCATGTAATTGTCATCTTCCTCCTCTCCGTTTGCCGCTCTCTCAGGAGGGCTGGCTTCTCCATCCTCCTGCTCTAAATCTTGTTGGAGGGGATTGCTGTTGTCTTCGGCACTATCCGGAGTGTTATTATCTCCTGTGCCGGTATCACCACTTTTGCTTTGGCGGGACTTAGAGCGGCGCCGCTGACGTCGACGCTTGGGTTGCTTCTTCGAGGGGTCATCCTCCGCTATCTCATCACCATTGCCTTCTTTGGGTGTATCCAGCATGTATATGTCATATGACGAGGTGGCTTTCCAGTGCCCTATAGGTGCTGGTTCATGTTCGTCTCCTACATCGTCGTCCATACCGTCGATGTCTTCGGAGTCGAAGTCGAGCATGTCGGTTAAATCATCGACAGTGGCTACGAAGTGGGTGGTGGGTCGGCGTCGAATTTCTTCGTCATCCGCGTCCCAATCCTATTGGCGATAGTCCGGCCAGGGCTCTCCTGACAAAGAGAGAGACCTTAGTGAATTCAGAATGTCGCCGAAGGGCAAGTGCTGAAAGATATCTGCGGCGGTGAATTCCATGATCGGCGCCCAATCGGATTCGATTGGCAGGGGCGCGGACAGTTCGGAGTCCGGAAAAGAGTCCGACACCTTGGAGTCACGGGCTTCGCAGAGGATTAGGCTGGTGTTCGGCTCGATCGCCGTTGAGACTGCAGCCCCTGAGGCGGTGTCTTGCCACCCGTCCTTGATTGGTGCAGTTGGCTCCGAGCTAAGGGTTGGAGCTGATGCGGGCGCGGCCTCTGGAGTACTGTTCGGCGGCAGAGCTTGGTCATACCCATCGTGACAGTGCGGTGCGCCCGGCTGCGGCTCGAATTCGTCGAAGATCAAGTCTCCACAGATGTTGGCCGTGTAGTTCAAACTTCCAAATCTGACCTGATGGCCAGGGGCATAGCTTTCAATCTGCTCCAGATGGCCAAGCGAATTAGCCCGCAGTTAAAAGCCGCCGAATACAAAGATCTGTCCGGGGAGAAAAGTCTCACCCTGGACTGCATCGTTGTTGATGATCGGAGGAGCAATCGAGCCTAACAGCGACGACACAGAGGAACTCTCAATGAAAGCACCAATGTCGGTGTGAAAACCTGCGGATCTCGGGTAGGGGGTCCCGAACTGTGCGTCTAGGCCGGATGGTAATAGGAGGTAGGGGACACAATGTTTTACCCAGGTTCGGGCCCTCTTGATGGAGGTAAAACCCTACGTCCTACTGGATTAATATTGATGATATGGGTAGTACAAGAGTAGATCTACCACGAGATCAGAGAGGCTAAACCCTAGAAGCTAGCCTATGGTATGATTGTATGTTCTAGTTCTTGTCCTACGGACTAAAACCCTTCGGTTTATATAGACACCGGAGAGGGTTAGGGTTACACAAGGTCGGTTGCAAAGGAGGAGATATCCATATCCATATTGCCTAGCTTGCCTTCCACGCCAAGTAGAGTCCCACCCGGACACGAGATGAAGTCTTCAATCTTGTATCTTCATAGTCTAACTGTCTGGCCAATGGAGATAGTCCGGCTGCCCGGAGACCCCCTGATCCAGGACTCCCTCAGGAAGATCTTACAGCGGCTGTTGAAGCAAGCGGAGTTACGCCGCGGCTATCTGGTGCAACCAGGTCGATGCAGTGGACAACGGAGATGCAGAGGCGGAGCTCGGCGAAGGCGGCGGCGCTCGGGTGCAGAGGAGTCGCGAGGAGGAAGAAGCAGCGAAGAGACGGAGGGGAAAAAGGAAATGACTCGTGGCCCTATTTATAAGGTAAAGGGGGGAGGTAATAGGTGCGAGAATCAAGGGGCCGGAATATTGGATACCTAACAGGAGCGGTTGCCTCGATTGTCGGACGTTCATTAACTGAAGGTGAGATGTATCATTTTTAAATAACAAGATGATGTCATGGCTATTTAACATGATCCTGGAGTATGACGCCACGACGGTTTACAAGATTAAGGTGAAGATGCAAGAGAAGAATTTTTCTAAGTATTGAAGATTGACATGAACAAGTTCAAATCAACCTGGGGCCTAATGTTGGGGATATTACTACTGGACGTAAACCGACCAGGAGTAGCCGGATTAACTCCAAGAAGATCAGAAGCCCATGAAGAGGTAAGGATGGTGGCGCTTTACAAAGGCCCAAGGCCCAACGGCGAATTAAGGCCTGTAGATGTAAACCGACTTTCTCATGTAACTTGCATTGTAAGATAGTAAGGATAGAGACCGAGCCGGACACGTTTATGATCCGGCCTCGGGACTCGGTAAACCGGCGGGCGTCAACCTGTGTATATAAAGGGACGACACGTCAGCGGTTTAGGGACAACAGACAACAACTCGAGAGCCAGGCAAAGCGGATTTGCTCCCTGGTCATCGAAACCCCAGCAATACCAAACACAACTAGATGTAGGATTTTACCTTCATTGAAGGGGCCGAACTGGTATAAAAACCCTTGTGTCCCTTGTCCGGTTTAACCCCTTTAAGCTAACCCGTAGTGATGGCTCCACGACTAAGTCCTTTCACGAGGACATCTGTCGTGACAAACCCATGACATCAAGTGTTCTCAAATCCTTAAAGACTCAATGCGATAAGATAACTTCAAAGGGGAAAATCAATTCATCACAAGAGAGTAGAGGGGGAGAAACATCATAAGATCCATATATAATAGCAAAGCTCACGATACATCAAGATCGTACCACCTCAAGAACACGAGAGAGAGAGAGAGAGAGATCAAACACATAGTTACTGGTACATACCCTCAGCCCCGAGGTTGAACTACTCCCTCCTCGTCATGGAGAACGCCGGGATGATGAAGATGGCCACCGGAGAGGGATTCCCCCTCCGGCAGGGTGCCGTAACGGGTCTATATTGGTTTTCGGTGGCTACAGAGGCTTCTGGCGGAGGAACTCCCGATCTAGGTTATTTTCTGGAGGTTTCTGTATTTATAGGATTTTTTGGTGTCAGTCTCACATCAAGGAGGTTCCCGAGTCGTCCACGAGTCAGGCCCACGCGCCCGGGGGGGCACCCTCGTGGATGGCCCGGGACTCTTCTGGCCCAACTCTTTTACTCCAGGGTCTTCTTTTGGTCCATAAAAAATCATCAAAAATTGGCTTCTCAATTGGACTCTGTTTGGTATTCTTTTTCTATAAAACTCAAAAACAAGGAAAAACATAATCTGGCTCTAGGCTCTAGGTTAATAGGTTAGTCCCAAAAATCATATAAAATAGCATATAAATGCATATAAAACATCCAAGGTTGATAAAATAATAGCATGGAACAATCGAAAATTATAGATACGTTGGAGACATATCAAGCATCCCCAAGCTTAATTCCTGCTCGTCCTCGAGTAGGTAATTGATAGAAATAGAATTTTTGATGTGGAATGCTACATAAAATATTTATCCATGTAATTCTCTTTATTGTGGCAATAATATTCAGATCCGAGAGATTCAAGACAAAGTTTAATATTGACATAAAAATAATAATACTTCAAGCATACTAACAAGGTAATCATGTCTTCTCAAAATAACATGGCCAAAGAAAGCTATCCCTACAAAATCATATAGTCTGGCTATGCTCTATCTTCATCACACAAAATATTTAAATCATGCACAACCCCGATGACAAGCCAAGCAATTGTTTCATACTTTTGATGTTCTCAAACTTTTTCAATCTTCACGCAATACATGAGCGTGAGCCATGGACATAGCACTATAGGTGGAATAGAATGGTGGTTGTGGAGAAGACAAAAAGGAGGAGATAGTCTCACATCAACTAGGCGTATCAACGGGCTATGGAGATGCCCATCAATAGATATCAATGTGAGTGAGTAGGGATTGCCATGCAACGGATGCACTAGAGCTATAAGTGTATGAAAGCTCAAAAAGAAACTAAGTGGGTGTGCATCCAACTCGCTTGCTCACGAAGACCTAGGGTATTTTGAGGATGCCCATCATTGGAATATACATGCCAAGTTCCATAATGAAAGATTCCCACTAGTATATGAAAGTGACAACATAGGGGGCTCTCTATCATGAAGATCATGGTGCTACATTGAAGCACAAGTGTGGTAAAAGGATAGTAGCATTGCCCCTTCTCTCTTTTTCTCTCATTTTTTGTTTTTTTTGTTTTTTGGGCCTTCTTTTTTATGACCTCTTTTTTCTCTTTTTTTTTTTTCGTCCGGAGTCTCATCCCGACTTGTGTGGGAATAATAGTCTCCATCATCCTTTCCTCACTGGGACAATGCTCTAATAATGATGATCATCACACTTTTATTTACTTACAACTTAAGAGTTACAACTCGATACTTAGAACAAAATATGATTCTATATGAATGCCTCCGGTGATGTACCGGGATGTGCAATGACTCATGAGTGACTTTGCGGCAAATACGATGTCAACTACATGATCATGCAAAGCAATATGACAATGATGATGCGTGTCATAATAAATGGAACGGTGGAAAGTTGCATGGCAATATATCTTGGAATGGCTATGGAAATGCCATAATAGGTAGGTATGGTGGCTGTTTTGAGGAAGGTAAATGGTGGGTTTATGGTACCAGCGAAAGTTGCGCGGTACTAGAGAGGCTAGCAATGGTGGAAGGGTGAGAGTGCGTATAATCCATGGACTCAACATTAGTCATAAATAACTCACATACTTATTGCAAAAATATATTAGTTATAAAAACAAAGTACTACGCGCATGCTCCTAGGGGGATAGATTAGTACGAAAAGACCATCGCTCGTCCCCGACCGCCACTCATAAGGAAGACAATCAATAAATAAATCATGCTCTGACTTCAGCACATAATGGTTCACCATACGTGCATGCTACGGGAATCACAAACCTTAACACAAGTATCTCTCAAATTCACAAATACTCAACTAGCATGACTCTAATATCACCATCTTCATATCTCAAAACAATCATCAAGTATCAAACTTCTCATAGTATTCAATGCACTTTCTATGAAAGTTTTTATTATACCCATCTTGGATGCCCATCATATTAGGACTAGTTTCATAACCAAAGAAAACTACCATGCTGTTCTAAAGACTCTCAAAATAATATAAGTGAAGTATGAGAGTTCATCTATTTCTTCAAAATAAAACCACCGCCGTGCTCTAAAAGGACATAAGTGAAGCACTAGAGGAAATGACAAACTACTCCAAAAGATATAAGTGAAGATCAATGAGTATTCGAATAATTATGTAACTATATGAAGACTCTCTAACATTTAAGAATTTCAGATTTTGTTATTTTATTCAAACAGCAAGAAAAACAAAAGAAAATAAAATTACTCTCCAAGCAAAACACATATCATGTGGTGAATAAAAATATAGCTCCAAGTAAAGTTACCGATGAATGAAGACGAAAGAGGGGATGCCTTCCGAGGCATCCCCAAGCATAGGCTTTTGGTTGTCCTTTAATATTACCTTGGGGTGCCCTGGGCATCCCCAAGATTAGGCCCTTTCCACTCCTTATTCCATGGTCCATCGAATCTTTACCCAAAACTTGAAAACTTCACAACACAAAACTTAACAGAAAACTTGTAAGCTCTGTTAGTATAAGAAAATAAATCACCACTTAGGTACTGTTGTGAACTCATTCTAAATTCATATTGGTGTAATATCTACTGTATTCCAACTCATGTATCATTCATACCCTCCGATACTACTCATAGATTCATCAAAATAAGCAAACAACACATAGAAAACAGAATCTGTCAAAAACAGAACAGTCTATAGTAATCTGGATCAAACGTATACTTATGGAATCCCAAAAGTTTCTAAAATAAATTTCTAGACGTGAGGAATTTATCTATTAATCATATGCAAAAAGAATCGACTAAGTAGCACTCTCCAGTAAAACATAGCAGCAAATCTCGTGAGCGCTAAAGTTTCTGTTTTTCTACAGCAAGATCGCAAAGACTTTCCCCAAGTCTTCCCAAAGGTTCTACTTGGCACAAACACTAATTAAGATATAAAAACTCAATCATAACAGAGGCTAGATGAATTATTTATTACTAAACAGGAGCAAAAAGCAAATAACAAAAATAAAATTGGGTCGGCTCCCAACAAGCGCTATCGTTTAACGCCCCTTGCTAGGCATGATGATTTCAATGATGCTCACATAAAAGATAAGAATTGAAACATAACGGGAGCATCGGGAAGCATATGACAAGCACATTTAAGTCTAACCCACTTTCTATGCATAGGGATTTTGTGAGCATACAACTTCTGGGAACAATAATACACTAGCATAGGAGGGCAAAACAAGCATAACTTCAAAACTTTAAGCACATAGAGAGGAAACTTGATATTATTGCAATTCCTACAAGCATATGTTCCTCCCTCATAATAATTTTCAGTAGCATCATGAATGAATTCAACAATATTACCATCACATAAAGCATTCTTTTCATGATCTACAAGCATAGAAAATTTACTATTCTCCACATGTCGGAGTAAATAACCATGGGTAGCCTAGCCGGCTCCCCCTGGCCCTTCTGAAAAAATTACGAGCCGATCCGGCCTTCAAGAATCCAAGACATGGGGCCGCCTTCCCCTTGCCGGCTGTCTCCTAGGCCAGCTATCGGAAGGCAACCCGACTTTAGCCCTCATGAAGAAAGCCGCGGGAGGGCCGGCTTCGAGAAGCCGGCCGCGAGAAGGCCGACTCCAAGAAGCCGGCTCCCACAAAGCGGTCAAGATCGTACCCTCAAAGTCTGCATCCACATAACGGCGATGTGACGGGGCGTGGCTACAGTAAAGCCTGCCACCCCCGAATCCCGGAGCACGCCTGGCACAATGTGCCGTACTGGTGTCCATGACCCGTCCGGCGCGACACTGTTGCCACGTTGACCCTGATGTCATCCACGACGGGCTGCCAGCGCGGCCCACGGGCGGTGGGCCCCTTCGGGTAGAGAGACACCCGAAGGCGGCCAGGACTCCCCCAGTCGGCCCAAGACAGAGCCGGCTCCCCACAGCCGGCTTGACACCTCCCTCGAAGGAGACGCCCCATTAAGGAGACAAGACGCGGTGAGGCTACAGCGATCACCCGCCGGACGGCGGCACTGTAGCCACGCCCACCTCGGCGAAGCCCTCGTCACCAAGATTGAGCAACAGTAACCAGCCGCCGACAAGGCCCTAGACAGTGGGGCCTGCCTGTCGACCAAGGAGTCGGCAGCTGGCGGGACCCACCAGCCGGCGGGCCCCAGCAGCCGGCGAGTGTAGACACAGATGGCTGGGCCCCGCGCCCAGCCGGATTACCATTGTATCCCCGGGGGGTAGGCCTATATAAACCCCCCGGGACACCCATGCAAAGGGTTGATCCCTGCTAGTTTTAGACACCACATAGGGAGGAGAAGAGAGCCATCAGTGCCCTTCTTCCTCCTCTCGCCAAACAGCTCACGAAGCATCGTGTAGCTACTTGTTCATCTAGTGATCATGCGGAGACCCCGCAGAGCAGCAGTAGGGGTGTTATCTCCACGGAGAGCCCCGAAGCTGGGCAAGATTCGCCGGCGTGCATGTCTTCGCCTCATCCCGCTTCCAGGCACCGACGACGTCTTATTGGCTCCCACAATGATAAGCCACCCGTTGGCATATGTCGCACCTACCACCCGACATTTGGCGCCCACCATGGAGCCAGGTGCACCGTCGTCCGGAGACCTGTTCTGGACGGGAACCCTCTTCCTCCCCCGCGAGCGTAGCCAGCCCGGCACGCTCGACGGCGCTTGCCACGACACGCTGCAAGGCCTCACCAACGTCTGCGCAGCAAGCGGCCTCGCAGATCTCCTTGACAAGACCCTCATCTCCGACGAGCTCGCCTCCGACACGGGCGCCGACCACCTCGTCAACCTCCTCGGCCAGCTCCACGTGTCCGGCGAGCCTGCTGTGGACTTGGAGTCGGTTGGCTCCACCGATCCGATGCCTGTCAACTCCGACACGGCCTCACTCGACACTTTCCCCACCGACGTCACGATCTACAACGACCCGCTTCCCCGGGCCGATGGCGGCGACGCTGTCACCACCGAGGTGATGGTCATCGGCCACGGCGGCGCTTCTGACGAGAGCGCCCGCGACGCCCCGCACACGGCGATCCACGACTTGTCCATCCCCCTCCCGGCCGATGCCGACGCTGAAGCACTGGAGGCTCGCCGCCTCGCCCTCCTTGCGGAGGGCCGGAAGTTGGTTTCCATGAGACGCCTCGCTGAGGCCCACCGACGCGAGGCCGACCGTGCCGCCTTTGGCATGCCGCCCCTAGGCAGGCCCAGCCGGGCCGACGCTGTCAGAAAGCGCGGCGCTGTCGTCGCCGACACGTTAGGAGTCGACCGCCCAGTCTATGCCACTCCACTCGAGAACCTTCGCGCCGCCCAGGCGTCCGTAGACGAGCTAGACGGACTGGGGGCCGAAGAACTCCCCCACATGACCCGACGCATCCGGTAGCTAATCGATGCAGCTGCGCAGCGGCACGAAGCCGACGCCCGCACGGAAAGCCCTCCCCCGCGCCGAGATCACGGCGCGACGTCCCGGACGCCGAGTACGGGTAAAACCCGCACGCGGCGCGAGAAAGAGCCGGCTGCCAGCCGAACCCGAATCTCCATCGAGCGAGACGCAGAAGGCCACCCCGGGGCCGTGGAGTGGCGGGGCAACCCGCCTCCGCCTCGGCCCCATGGAGAGAGATACCCCACCCCACCGCTTGTTGTGCATCTGACTCTCAGCGGCCGGCTAGGTCGCCGCAAAGGAGTCGACGAGAACGACGCCCGCCATTGGATCGACCGCCTGGCGCGATCCCTCGCGCTGGAAGAAGAAGACGATGTCGGCCCGCCTTGCTTCGGCCCCCGCATCCGCGACGAGCCTTTCCCCAAAGGGTTCTTGCTCCCAAGAGACACGCCCAAGTACAACGACTCTGTGAAGCCGGAAGATTGGTTAATCGACTACTCCATGGCGGTTAGCATAGCAAACGACAACAGGCGCGTTGCCGTGAAGTACGTGCCCCTCATGCTGCAAGGCACGGCATGGACCTGGCTCAACAGCCTCAAGCCATACAGCATCAACAGCTAGCTAGATTTCACAGAAGCCTTCGTCCGCAACTTCACTAGCACCTACAAGTGGGCTCCCAAGCCCAGACAGCTCTCCTTGTGCGTACAAGGCCCCGCCGAGTCTACTCGCGACTACCTCACGCGTTGGGCCGAGCTCCGCAACTCCTGCCAAGGGGTGCACGAGGTGCAAGCCATAGAATACTTCACTGCCGGGTGCCGAGAAGGCACCGTCCTCAAGCACAAGCTCCTCTGCGACGAGCCGACTACCCTCGACGAGCTTCTGGTCGTCTGTGGCACCCCCTCCACGAATATCACGTGGTCCTCCCTCCTCTCCATCACCGACGGGCCTTGGTCGACCTCCTCCGACGGGGGCACGGGAATGTCGGGGGCCACAGCGCGGAGGGGAACGACGAGCAACGGAGGCTGGTTGTGCGAGGCCTCCGCCTCCGTCTCCGCGGCTGCCGCCTCCGCCCGGGCGTTGGCCGCCGCGTCGGCCTGCTCCTTTGTCGCCTGGGCGGTCCTTCGCTCCGCCGCCTCCCGCTCCTCCCGCGCCTCCCATGCGTTCCGCTCCGTGGCCTCCCTAAGGTAGGCGCGGGGATCCACGCAACGGGAGCCCGAAGACCCTCCAGTCGGCCCGACTACGGAGCCGCCAGGACCCCGCTCAAGGGAAAGCGGTGCCCTGTCCGGCGAATAAAGAAAGGTTTAGAAGAGCTTCGGTCGAAAAAGACAACAAAAAAATATATGCAAGACATTCGACGACTTACGCCGAGATCGCCTGCGGCTGTTTCACCACCTTCCGAAAGCGGGCCGCCTTCACGGTCGCCTCATCCCGCTTGGTCGCCGCTGTAGAAGCCTTGGATTTCTTCGGCCGGCTGCCGAAGAAGGTCGACGCGGCCCGGCGCTTCTGTGTGCCGCCACGGGCAGCCGGCGCGGCAGACGGGCCCGTGCCTTGATGATCAAGCGTCGGCTGGTGGTGCGGGGCGGCTTCGACCTCGTCGTTGTCTGGCCAGTCCTCGAGGCCGGCCCCGAGCCCCGCGCCTCCGGCCTCGTCGCCTTCCCCCACGATGGCGTCTTCCATGGCAGCCGCTCCCAGGTCCGGATTGTCGGCGTCGTCCACCGTGCGGTCGGGGAGGAGTTGGCGCTCTACCCCTGCGGCCCCGGCTGTCGGCGGAAGAAGAGGGTTCTGCTAAAGGCAAACCAACTGATCAGAGGTCGGCTATCATGAGGCCGGCTACAAAAAGGAAGAAAAGAAGAAAAAACTTACGATAGGCGGAGGGTTGGCGCGGGAATACGGCTCCTTGCCGTATCGCCAATCCTCGGCGAGCTTGCAGTTGGAGATGTAGTTCACCATGTAAGACACCTCTGCATGAGGCATCTCCCTGGTGCTCAGCCGGCACGGGTCGAAGCGGCCGCTCATCTGGCAAATCATGTGAGGCCGGCCTTGGAGCGGAAGTACCTGGCACTCCACGAAGGCGGCCACCAAGTCGGCTCCGGTTAGGCCCTCCGACTGGATCATCACCCGAAGCTGGGAGACGGCTGCGTTCCCGGCCTGGGACAACGACCTGGCCCGGTAGCTCCACAAAGGTTGCCTCCCAGCCGGCGGGCCGGCTACATAAGCCGGCAGGTTGACGTAGTCGCCTTGCGGGGCAACGTTCCTCACGTATAAGTAGGACTTCTGCCAGAGCTTCACCGACTGGATCAGCGGGATGGGCGGGAATGGATTGTTCTCGCTCGCCCGCCTCATGGCAATGAAGGCTCCGCAGGGGGCGGGCACGCCCGCGACGACGGTGCCGAGCTTGCTCTGGAAGAATTCCCCCCAGAGCTCGAGCGTGGGGAGAACCCCAAGAAAGCCCTCGCACAGGGTGACGAAAGCCGACAGCAGCATCACCGCATTGGGCGTGAGGTGATCAGCTGGAGGTGGTAGAATTCAAGGAAGGCTCGAAGGAATCCGCTCGCCGGGAGGCCGAAGCCGCGCAGGCAGTGCGAGCGGAAGATCACCCGCTCGCCCTCCTCCGGTGCCGACGAAATCTCCCTCGCCGGCGCTTGACGAACCCGCACGAAGTTCTCGCCCGGCAGGCGCCGCGTCCGGCGGAGGAACTCGACGTGGTCCTCGTGGACGTTGCAGCCATCCCACGAGCTCGACAGCGCCATGGGAGCGACACGGCGAGGAGAAAGACGATGCGACAACGGAGACGCACACGACCCCGCTACGGCGGGACCAAATGAACTGAGAGGTCCGACGGCGGAATGGCGCAGCAAAGGGTTGCTGCGGCGGTGGAAAGAAGAAGAAGGAAGGCGAGAAGGGGCGGAGCGAGGGAGAGCGTGCGAGCCTCTGCCGCTCCCCCTCCTCCCCCTACTTATAGACCTGCGCGACAGAGCCGAGGAGGTGTGGCGTGGGGGAACGTGGGGATCAACTGCACCCACTCCCCCACGTCCCGCGATTATTGCGCCCTGATGGCGTAATAAAACCGCCGCGGGAAGGCAAGCGGTCCGCGTGGGCCGCAGAAGATCCGCGCTCGGGCCGAGGCCTAGGAGTGGCGGGCCCGGGCCTGCGGCGGCGTCCCGTCGCGCGCGTGCACTGGCAGGATCTCCTTGCCACGTGGCCCGCGGGATGGCGTGCGGTCAGCTCGCAGGCCGACCCGCGTTCCCGCCAATGAGAAACGGGGCTTCCCGAAGATGACGCGCACAAGCATAGCCGGCCCCTCAGTATAGGAAGCTGACCGAGCTTTTTGTCCTTTTGTCGGCCTCGAAGCTCGATCAGCTTCGGGGACTACTGTCGGAGTAAATAACCATGGGTAGCCTAGCCGGCTCCCCCTGGCCCTTCTGAAAAAATTACGAGTCGATCCGGCCTTCAAGAATCCAAGACATGGGGCCGCCTTCCCCTTGCCGGCTGTCTCCCAGGCCAGCTATCGGAAGGCAATCCGACTTTAGCCCTCATGAAGAAAGCCGCGGGAGGGCCGGCTTCGAGAAGCCGGCCGCGAGAAGGCCGACTCCAAGAAGCCGGCTCCCACAAAGCGGTCAAGATCGTACCCTCAATGTCTGCATCCACATAACGGCGATGTGACGAGGCGTGGCTACAGTAAAGCCTGCCACCCCCGAATCCCGGAGCACGCCTGGCACAGTGTGCCGTACGGGTGGCCATGACCCATCCGGCGCGACACTGTTGCCACGTTGACCCTGATGTCATCCACGACGGGCTGCCAGCGTGGCCCACGGGCGGTGGGCCCCTTCGGGCAGAGAGACACCCGAAGGCGGCCAGGCCTCCCCTAGTCGGCCCAAGACAGAGCCGGCTCCCCACAGCCGGCTTGCCACCTCCCTCGAAGGAGACGCCCCATTAAGGAGACAAGACGCGGTGAGGCTACAGCGATCACCCGCCGGACGGCGGCACTGTAGCCACGCCCACATCGGCGAAGCCCTCGTCACCAAGATTGAGCAACAGTAACCAGCCGCCGACAAGGCCTTGGACAGTGGGGCCTGCCTGTCGACCAAGGAGCCGGCAGCTGGCATGACCCACCAGCCGGCGGGCCCCAGCAGCCGGCAGAGAAGCCGGCGAGTGTAGACACAGACTACTGGGCCCCGCGCCCAGCCGGATTACCATTGTATCCCCGGGGGGTAGGCCTATATAAACCCCTCGGGACACCCATGCAAAGGGTTGATCCCTGCTAGTTTTAGACACCACATAGGGAGGAGAAGAGAGCGAGCAGTGCCCTTCTTCCTCCTCTCGCCAAACAGCTCACGGAGCATCGTGTAGCTACTTGTTCATCTAGTGATCATGCGGAGACCCCGCAGAGCAGCAGTAGGGGTGTTATCTCCATGGAGAGCCCCGAAGTTGGGTAAGATTCGCCGGCGTGCATGTCTTCGCCTCATCCCGCTCGGCGACGTCTTATTGGCTCCCACAATGATAAGCCACCCGTTGGCATATGTCGCACCTACCACCCGACACCACATAAGCAAAATTCTTCTCATTCGGAATAGTGGGAGTGTCATAAGAAACTCGAATGTTATAAATTGTTTCCACATTAAAAGAGTAATGTTCAGAAAAAGGGTAATCATAATCATAAAAAGTTTTATAAATATAATCATCTCTACTTTTTATAGCATAAGTATCATCACAATAATTATCATAAGTAGCAACTTTGTTCTCATCATAATCAATTGAAACCTCTTCCAAGATAGTGGAATCATTACTAAATAAAGTCATGACCTCTCCAATTCCACTTTCATAAATATAACCATCATAAATAGGAGGCATGCTATCATCATAATAAATTTGCTCATCAAAACTTGGGAGACTCAAAATATCATCTTCATTAAACATAGCATCCCCAAGCTTGTGGCTTTGCATATCATTAGCATCATGGATATTCAAAGAATTCATACTAACAACATTGCAATCATGCTCATCATCCAAAGATTTAGTGCCAAACATTTTAATACATTCTTCTTCTAACACTTTGGCACAATTATCGGAATCCTTATTTTCATGAAAGACATTAAAAAGATGAAGCATATGAGGCAACCTTAATTCCATTTTTTGTAGTTTTCTTTTATAGACTAAACTAGTGATAAAACAAGAAACTAAAAGATTCGTGTCGGTGTACAAAAGTAGGGGCGCTCCTTTTTACCCCTTTACTTTTGCACGGACAGTAGGAGCCACGCCCACGGCCACACTAAGCAGGGCAAGGGAGGGAAGCCGAAGAGAAGCCGAAGCACAAGACAACCAAGGTGACGCCAAGACCAGAAGCGTAGGAGGGCAAGAGGGCAAGGTGGACTCCCTCGGCAAGATCCTTGCCGAGGCGGCCCCCCCGCAGCCCCGGCAAGAGCCTTGCCGGGGCAACTTGCCCAACACCAGCAGAGCGAGCCACCCTTGAGCCCACAGGCTCCGACCCAATCAACTACATTGGGACCAGGGCTTAGGAGGCACCTCCATGGTGGCATGCAGATCTTTATCAAGATCATAAACACATAGGATCAGATGAGGACCAGAAGACGGCGACCCTCGGCAGGATCCTAGCCGAGGAAATCCACAAGACCCCCGGCAAGACCCTTCCCGGGGATTACAGCAACGCCACAACAAGACCCTTGCCGGGCCACCGGTAAGACCCTTGTCGAGGGCATCAGCAGGGCCACTGCCAGGCCCACACCAGCAAAGACTCCGCCGCTGTTCGCATGTAGCTGCCAACCCAACCAGCTAGGCAGGCACCTGCGTGGCAACATGCAGCTTCCAGGCCAAATCAGCAAGCACCCGCGTGGCATCATGCAGATCTTCATGAAGGCCCTACCACTGCGCCACCTCAGCTGCTTCCCTGCCTACATGGCACTGCATGCATCGCTACCCTGGGCGCGTGTCGAAGCGAGGTGGAGCGGCGATGGATGGGACGGGCCTCATTCTCGTCCCCATTAAAGCTAATGGACACCTATGTACCGCATTTAATGCGTTTTGTCCCGTAATGCCGTGCGATAAGCTCGCGCACTGTAGGCCTTTCCACCTTCTGTGTGCCACTGTCACAACCCCTTTTCCTATAAAAGAAGGCCCGAGGCGACCAGGAGAGGGATTCGCCTTTTTGGAATGGGACAGCCACCGTAGCTAGTTCAGAAAGCTCAAGAACACTCAATACATCCACCAAAACAGGACTAGGTTTTTACGCATCCTCGCGGCCCGAACCTGGGTAAACGATCCGTGTGCTAGCTCCTAAACCTGCTCTTCTCATGACCCCGCGCCCGCCAACCATAGAAGGGATCCCAGTGATCCCATAGGTGTCGTTCCCACCGACATCTTTGGCGCGCCAGGTAGGGGAAACACAGTTGTGAGAATCTGGTCTAGCAGTTAGCCCAGCGGTTCTTCGTCGCCATGGCCCCCAAGAATAAGGCGGCCACGGCGGTCGGTTCATTGGAAGCTAGACGACCCGTACCAGTACGGGCGAGCAGCAGGCCGGTCGCAGACAGAACCCTAGGCGCGACCCGTGATCACGAACATCGCTCTGGCAGTCAGAGCCTGGTGAGCAGCGTCGTTCGTGCGCAAGGCGATGGGCCACACGCCGCGAAATCCAGAGACGGAGCTGGGCCTTGGCGCGCGCGTGGCTGCTCCTCGACTTCCCTCCCACTGCGGAGATGCTCGACGAGTGGAGAGCCATTATCCAGAGCCTCGTCGGCGTCACCAACAACGATGAGCCACAGCCGGCAGGGCCCTCAGGCCGGCGCTCCATCGAGCCACTACATGCCGGCGGTGGAGGGGCCGGAGGCGCCGCGGCCATGGTGCACTCTCCAACTTCACGCCAGCCACCGTGGATGTCGGTCCGTCATGATGACGCTTGTGATGACATTTCCATAGAGTTGTCCGACCCATGGACCCACCGCGACCAATGCCTGGTTCTTCAGGAGCGAGCCCACGAAGACGCTCGAACCACCATCGAGCGCCGGCGCGATACACGCCACCACTCAGACAGGCGGGCGGTGCCCGCTATGGACCACCCAACACCGGGAGGCTCCGGCGGCCTACCTTACGAGGTGGGTTGCCCAGCCTTTACCCATGGGTTGCGGCTGTTCTAGTGGCCGTCCCACCGCATGTTCAAGCCCGACGTCGACGAGAAGTACAACGGCCAGACCCACCCATCAGAGTTCCTCAGCATCTACACCATCGCGATGCAAGCCGCTGGAGCTCGTGACGACAAGGTGCTTGCCAATTACTTCCCGTTGGCTCTGAAACCCAATGTCATGTCCTGGTTGATGCACTTGCCGGCGGATTCCATTTCTTCTTGGTCAGATTTGTGCCACGAGTTCGTTGGTGCCTTCACTGGAGGCCACCAAGCTCATGGCCAGGCGAGTGATTTGCATATCATTCCCCAAAAGGAAGGTGAAAACCTGCGCAAGTACATACAGAGGTTCAGCCAAGTGCAATACAACATCCCAGATGTTCATCCTGCCGCCGTGATCAGCACATTCCATCAGAATGTGCATAACCGCAAGATGCGTGAAGAGCTGGCAATGGACAAGGTCAAGGACGTGGCCGAACTTTACGTTATGGCTGATAGATGCGCCCGGGCTGAAGAGGGAAGGAAGTACCCCAGTGAAGACGCCGGTGCAGAAACCGACTCTACCGACGAAGACACCGCCGCCCCGACGAAGAAGGGCCGGCGTAGCAGCAGGAAATGCAAGGACAAGACCGTGCTTTCTGTCGAGGGATCCGACGACACCAGCGCCGCCAAGAAGGCCAAGGCAGACGACCCCGGCAAGGAGATTGCTGGGTGCGCCGCTTGCCGAGCCTTAGCGGCTGTCGACAAGCCAGGGGGCTCTGACAAGTAGTACTACAAGATCCACCGCACCAAGGGCCACGACCTCCAGAACTGCCGACAAGTTGAGATGCTTGCTGAAAAGCAAAAAGCCGATTATGAGAGGCGGGACAAGGAGAAGGGTCGGGATGGTGCCGAAGGATTCGGCAAGAATCGTGGCGGTCAAGGAGGTCGCCGCAGCAAGGACAATCAGCAAGAGAGGCCCGCTCGGGGTCGTGACAAGAAACAGGAAGACGATGATCATGACGAGGACGACGAGTCCGGCGAGCAAGAGTTTCAGAA
Organism: Triticum urartu; assembly: GCF_003073215.2. Classification (NCBI taxonomy): domain Eukaryota; kingdom Viridiplantae; phylum Streptophyta; class Magnoliopsida; order Poales; family Poaceae; genus Triticum; species Triticum urartu. The sequence goes on along the minus strand of NC_053028.1, from coordinate 148,286,325 downwards.
GGTTATGGAGGCCATGTGCATCGATGGTGGCGCCTCGCTGCACACTTCTCGCCGCCAGCTTAAGCAGTGGGTGCGTGAGATTACAGCAGCAGAGCCATCGTTCGACGCTCAGAAGCCATTGAAGTGGTCCAGCACGCCCCTCATCTTTGACGCCGAGGACCACCCTGACCGCACAACTGCGGTCGGGTGTTTGCCATTGTTGGTATCGCCAACGATATGCAACCTCAAGGTGAACAAGATGCTGGTTGATGGTGGGGTCGGCCTGAACTTGATCTCTCCTGTTATGATCAAAAGGCTGCAAATTCCTGATGGAGACCTCGAGGAAACAGGTACGTTTCAAGGGGTCAGTCCGGGAAGGAGCCAGCTGAATGGGAAGGTCACATTGCCCGTGACGTTTGGAAGTGAGTTGAACTACAGGACGGAGAGGATCGTCTTCGATGTGGTCGAGATCCCCTTGCCCTACAATGGGATCCTCGGCCGCCCAGCACTAGCCAAGTTCATGGCGGCGGCGCACTACGCCTACAACATGCTAAAGATGCCTATGCCGATGACCATCATCACCGTCCCCTCCGACAAAAAGGATGCGCTGATCTGCACTGACCAACTCTATCGAGAAGCAGTTGCAGCAGCTGCCGCCAAGGCACTTGCTCCTACCGTTGAGGCCCCGAGAGGGAAGAAGAAGACCGGCAAGACCTCTCGCACCCACTCCGGCAAGCGCACCTCTTCGGAGTGTTGTGCTACCATCGAGGAAGTTCCCGAGAGCTCTGCCGGCAAGAGCAAGAAATCCAGAGCTGCACCACCAGAGACCAAGAGGGTGTCCATCAAGGAGGATGGAACAGGAGGGGCTTTCTCCATAAGCTCCACCCTCGACAGCAAATAGGAAAGCGCACTCGTCGCTTTCCTATGAGCGAATGTCGATGTGTTTGCGTGGCAAGCATCCAACATCCCCGGTGTTCCCAGGGAAATGATTGAGCACCACCTTGCTGTCTGTCCCCATGCGTGACCCGTCAAGCAGAAGGTCAGGACGAAAGCTTTGGAACGACAAGAGTTCATCACAGAGGAGATCAGGAAATTGGAAGCGGCAGGTTTGGTGAGAGGAGTGCTCCATCCTACGTGGTTGGCCAATCCAGTGGTGGTGCGCAAGGCAAATGGGAAGTGGAGGCTGTGTATTGACTACACAGATGTCAATAAGGCTTGTCCTAAGGACCCCTTCCCGTTGCCACGCATCGACCAGATTGTTGACTCCATGGCCGGGTGTGATCTGTTGTCATTCCTCGATGCCTACTCAGACTACCACCAGATCTTCATGACAAGAGAAGATGAAGAGAAGATAACATTTATCACCCCATGTGGTACATATTGCTTTTTATGGATGCCTTTTGGGTTGAAGAGTGCTGGCTCGACATTTGCAAGGGCGGTCCAGATTGGTTTTGAGCCCCAACTACATAGAAATATGGAAGCTTATATGGATGACATAGTGATCAAAACCAAGGACAAGGCGACCCTTGTACAAGACTTAGAAGAGACATTTGCCAACCTATGCAAGATCAACCTCAAGCTAAACCCTGAGAAGTGTGTCTTTGGTGTTCCGTCAGGAGAACTTCTCAGGTTCTTTGTGTCACAGTGTGGGATCGAGGCAAACCCAAACAAGATCAAGGCTATTAAGCAGATTGAGGCACCCAAGAGGATCAAGGATGTGCGCCGGCACACCAGCTGCGTTGCCGCCATGAGCAGATTCATCTCCAAGTCCGCTGAGTGTGCCCTTCCCTTTTTCAGAATCTTGAAGAAGGCAAGCCCAATGGAGTGGACCCCAGAGGCCGAGACGGCGTTGCAGGATCTGAAGAAATACCTTTCCTCTACGCCAATACTGGTTGCTCCTAAATCACAAGAGCCATTGCTGCTCTATCAGGCAGCAACGAATCAAGTGGTCAGCGCTGCATGCTACCTCTTGAGCACTTGCGTTGGTTTTCCCTTGAAGAGGAAAGGGTGGTGCAGCTGTCTGTGTCAAAACCGGCGGATCTCGGGTAGGGAGTCCCGAACTGTGCGTCTAAGGCGGATGGTAACATGAGGCAGGGAACACGATGTTTTACCCAGGTTCGGGCCCTCTTGATGGAGGTAAAACCCTACGTCCTGCTTGATTTATTCTTGATGATATGAGTATTACAAGAGTTGATCTACCACGAGATCGTAGAGGCTAAACCCTAGAAGATAGCCTATGGTATGATTGTATGTTGTCCTACGGACTAAAACCCTCCGGTTTATATAGATACCGGAAAGGGCTAGGGTTACACAAGGTCGGTTACAAAGGAGGAGATATACATATCCGTATTGCCTAGCTTGCCTTCCACACCAAGTAGAGTCCCATCCGGACACGAGACGAAGTCTTCAATCTTGTATCTTCATAGTCCAACAGTCTGGCGAAAGGATATAGTCCGGCTGTCCGGAGACCCCCTAATCTAGGACTCCCTCAGTAGCCCCTGAACCAGGCTCAATGACGATGAGTCCGGCGTGCAGTGTTGTCTTCGGCATTTCAAGGCGGGTTCTTCTCCAATTTTCGAGTGTTCGTAAGCATTGTCCGGCCTCATAAATGTTAAACCTCTTGGCTTCTGTGCCCAATAAGGGCTATCTCTCACGTGTCGAATGAATACGAGGCGCCAGGGCGTTTTTACATTCGCCCCCCTAGCCAGATAAATAAATTGTCTATTAAAGGGATGGGGATTCTTAGATCCGATCCATACCATCCTCCTCCCAGCGAGAATCCATCAGAGCGCGTTCCAGAAAGATCCATTACAGCATGGCCGACCTCCGCAACTCCTCCTCCCGCCCCCGTAGCCCTAAGCCCGGTGATTGGGAGAGGTGTTCAGTCCCACACAGTCGATTGGTCGAACTGCAGACCAAGGGATTTCTCCCTCCGGCGTATATGGTGCCCGTCCGAGCCGGGCTCGCCACCTACAATGGCGGGGAGCAAGCGGAGAGCTTCCCCAGCCCCTCTATGGGGGAGCGGGTATGCCTTGTCCCCTATCTATTGAGGGGACTTGGATTTCCAATTCATCCGTTCCTCCACGGGCTCCTGGAGTTCTACGGCCTCCAATTACACAATTTCACCCCTGCCTCCATTCTACATATCGTCGGCTATGTTTTTCTCTAGGAGTTGTTCCTGGGCTGCGAGGCTCACTTCGAGCTGTGGAAAAGGCTATTTTGCCTCGTGCCTAGCACACAGAGGGGATCACTTTATCAAGTGGGCGGAGCCGAAATATGGCGCATCGCCGGTACCGGATACCTGTCTGGTACCCCGAAGAAGTCGTCCGAAGACTGGCCTTCGGAATGGTTTTATATGGAGGACGTTCCTCTTCCAGACCCTGTTCGGCGGGGTCTTCCTGAGTTCAGCAATGCCCCTCTGATGAAACGCCGAAGTTGGCACCCATGGAGCCCCCAGGTGGAAGACAATGGAGAAGTCCTCTACCTGATGAACCGGATTAAAGCACTGGCTCAATCAGGACTGACAGTAGTCGAAGTTATGTCGATTTGCATAATGCGGGGAGTGCAACCACTTCAAAACCGTGGGCACCCATTGTGGTGTTTTAACGGGGCGGATGATGCCACCGCTGCGGGCGTAAGGGTCCGGACAATGCTGCCGCTTTAGCAAAAATTCTGTCCGAATTGTTCAAGGGAGAGGAAGAGGAGTTCCTCCGCATCAAGCCACGGGACGGATTCTCCATGTACAATCCTCCAAGCTGGATAAGTTATATCTCCTTACTCCCATTCTTCCCGCATTATTTGTCGTAAATATTCACCTTGCCACTTTGCGGCAGGAACTGCGAAAAGCCATAAATGAGGTCAGCAGCCCGTCTCCACAACCAGAGGACCCTGACCGGCCCTCCACTCCGGACTTGAAGAAGATCCGGTTATATTCGTGGAGTTGATAGACCGGCAGTTCTATCAGTTAAGCTGTGATGATGCCATGGTGGCCATTACGACCGACTATCCCGGACTGCTTCCTGCATCGCACGTAAGAAAACCAAAAAATCCCAACTCCAAAAACTAGGATCCCCTTTTAGACACTTCACCTACCATATGCATATGGCGTTTTTACAGGGAAGGCATTCGGGACGCCCTGCCGAACCCACAACAACCTGCCAACAAGAGGCACCAAGGCCGGGCAGGCCAAAAAGGAAGGCGGTCAGGACGGAGATGCCGGCGCAAAGGTATAACAAGAACCCCTCTCCATGGTTGTCGTCTTTCTCAAAATGTAATGACGCCCGTGTTTCTTTAACAGAAAAAACGCTCGCCGGAATATGTCCGGCGATGTTACTAATCACGCTTCCACCAGTCGGGTGCCAGCACCGGACATAGAGGCGGAAGCCAATATGGGGCGGGCACCGGATAATCCCCCTACAGAGGATGCGGACAGATTATCCGCTACAAACTCAGAAGTGGAAAGCGCCATGAATCATAGGCGCCGCCGGGCCGTACTCCGTGATGCTTGTTTCGCACCAGAGGCATTCGATGCCTTCAATTCTGGAGAGGCGTATCTCCGTGGTGCTCAAGATGCTCTAGCCAGAGCCACGGATCAGTATGTAAAGGATGTACGGGTAAGTAAATCTGACGATTTATATGTATCAGTAGCCCCTGAGACTTGAAACAGTTAGCAAAAATGATTTAAGGATCATCTTTATTGTGTAGGTTCTTATAGAGAAGAATAATAGGCTATCACAGGAGCTAGAGGAATGCAAGAACCAAATGCGGGCCGCTGTTGCCGCATTGCAGGAACCGAAAAAGTCACCCACTGGTAACATTTACTTTAAAGAATGATGGTTACCATATAGTGTGTGGCGTGGCTGCAGATCTAACAATAGATGTTGCAGATGAATCCAGAGAAAATCTGGAGGACCAGCATGTCGTGCGACAGCTAGAGGCTGGCAAACGCGTGCTGACTGAGGTTAGGCGGGAGAAAAACAATCTCCAAGACGCCAATATCAAGCTGAGCGTGGAACTGAAAGACGTTCGAGCCCAGCTTGCAGACTCCGAGAAGGAGAATAAGCGGCTTCGGCGCGGCATTTTAAGCAAGTTCTTGAACGAATCCTTTTGAAGGAGTTCGGCGAAGAAGCCGACTAACAGCGTTATGTCTGTAGGTATGCTGACGGGTCGTCCCGCGGAGGAAATGCCCGGGTCTATGGGTGATCTTCTATCCGGGCTCTCACATCTGCACGAACAAGTTTGGCAGGTGATGCAAGGTGTTTCCCAGGCCTTGTGGCCATCCGTCTCCCTGCCAGAGGGCGTTGCAGAGCTTATGTAGAAGCTCAAGGGAGCACGGCGGCGCTTCTGATTATGGAAGATATCGGCCTACCGACAAGGTGCCAGAGAAGCCTGGGCCATGGTGAAGACATGATATACCAAGGCTGACCCAAATCACATGGCCGAGGTCGGACCTGTGGGGCCTGATAGAAAAGAGATCCCCGTTAGCTTAGTTTATGGGCAAGTAGAATTAGCCGCAGAGTATTCCCAATAGGATTGTAGGCTAGACCGCCTATTGGATGGTATAGAAGATGAATTTAGTCAGTCTGCATGACTATGTAATTAAAGTGACATATATAATGCCTTCTAGTCAGATTGTAGATCATTTGTCTTGGCGGACCTTTTCGCTTCAACCTCGGGACCCGATAGTCCGGAGTGTATCCGAATACCCGCTCAGTTATATAAGAACCGGGGTATGCGTGGATACCAGGCGTAGGGGTCATTAGTGCTTGAACGGACAAGTGCCCAACTAGTTATGTTATATTACATGGGTAGTAAGAAACATCTTCAAGGGAGAATAGTTCTGTTAAGGGTTCCTTTCCCTGGGTATGCATGCCCTAAAGTGCATGTCCGGACTGCGATAAAAAACGCAGGAAAAAAACATCTGGGGGCAGATATGGAAAATAAAAAATCATCTTTTGTTCACCGACCGAATATTCCCTTAAGAATGCTAGATTTCGGCTTCACCCAGTCTGAGGTACACATCCGGCTGTCCCGGCAGTAACAATCGCAGAGGTGCTCCCCTTATGCCCTAGCCGAATTAACGGGAATGTAGGTCACAAATACAAGAGCCAGGCAACCCAACTTGGCCAAAACTTAAGTCATATCGATGCATATAATGGCAAAAAAAGGTACATGCGGAAGCATAACACATGTGCGGGGCATGAGGCCCAGATAAATAATTAAGCTTCTGTAAAAGAAGCCCCCAGGTATGACGAGCGCGGCTAGCGCATCTATAGTGTGCAAGCGAGGCACAAGTTGGCCCGTGAAGGCCTAGGGAAAGAATAAAAGAAAGAAAGAAAGAAAAACAAGATAGATAATATATATGCAAAAAATTGACAGAGGAAGGGGACGAACGTAGAGTCTGGCGCTAGGCGTAGAATCTTTGGAGTCTGGCCGCGTTCCATGGGTTCGGCTCGAGTCGACTAGTCGATGCATCCCGCAGTCGGTACGCTCCACCGGTCAGAACTTGGTCAATAATGAGGGGACCTTCCCATTTGGGCTCGAGCTTGTTCTTTTTCTTATCCGGCAGGCATAGAACTAGTTCTCCAACATTATAAGTTTTGGCCTGTACTTCTCTGCTTTGGTATCTGCGAGCCTATTGCTGATAAAATGCGGAACGGGCTTTTGCTACGTCGCGATCCTCCTCCAGGGTGTCCAGACTGTCCTGCCAATCGAGCTCGGCTTCTCTTTCTTCGTACTTGCGCACCCGAGGTGAGTCATGAATTATGTCGCGGGGCAAGACTGCCTCTGCGTCGTACACCATAAAGAAGGGTGTATATCCGGTACTACGGTTCGACGTGGTCCGCAGCCCCCAGAGTACGGAGTCGAGCTCCTCTACCCAGTGCGTGTTAGACTCCATTAAGGAACGCACTAGTCTGGGTTTAATGCTACTCATTATAAGACCGTTTGCTCGCTCAACTTGGCCGTTGGTCTGCGGGTGATAGACTGAAGCATAATCGAGCTTGATGCCCATTTTGCTGCACCAGAGTTTTACCTCATCGGCAGTGAAGTTCATGTCGTTGTCAGTGGTGATGCTGTGGGGGACGCCATAACAGTGTATGACCCCAGATATGAAGTCTATCACCGGTCCGGATTCGACTGTTTTAACAGGTTTGGCCTCTATCCATTTGGTGAATTTATCCACCATGACCAGTAAGTATTTTTTCTTGTGGGTTCCCCCTTTAAGGGGTCCAACCATGTCAAGCCCCCAGACCGTGAAGGGCCATGTAATGGGGATTGTTTGGAGGGCGGTGGGTGGCATGTGGCTTTGATTTGCAAAGAGCTGGCAACCGGCGCAACGTTGGACCAAGTCCTGTGCATCTGCCCGGGCCGTTGGCCAATAGAATCATGTACGGATGGCCTTGCTTACAAGGGCCCGGGCTGCGGCATGGTGACCGCCGAGTCCGGCGTGAATTTCTGCCAAAAGGTTCCGCCCTTCCTCTTCGGAGATGCACCTTTGAAGGACTCCGGTAGTGGTTTTTTTAATACAATTCTCCCTCATGGACCCTGTAGGCCTTAGATCGCCGCACTATGCAGCGTGCCTCGTTTTGGTCCTCCGGAAGTTCCTGCCTAGTTAGGTAGGCCAGGAATGGTTCTATCCACGGGGCTATGATGGCCATTATTACGTGGGCTGAAGGTGTTATTTCGGTGGCGGAGCCTCCGATTGTGTCAGAGTGTTTGGTATCATGTATTTTCGCCGGGTTCGGACTATTGTTACCGGTGTCCCCTTCGCATACTACGGATGGCTTGAATAGCCTCTCCAGAAATATGTTGGGGGGAACCGCATCGCGTTTTGCGCCGATGCGAGCGAGGATATCCGCCGCCTGATTGTTTTCTCGAGCCACATGGTGAAATTCGAGCCCCTAACCGAGCTGGCATTTTTAGGACGACGTTTCGGTAGGCCGCCATTTTCGGATCCTTGGCGTCAAAGTCTCCATTTATTTGGGATATTGCGAGGTTTGAATCCCCAAGCACCTCTAGGCGTTGAATGCCCATGGAGACTGCAATCCGAAGACCGTGCAACAAAGCTTCGTATTCGGCTGCGTTGTTGGAGTCTGTATTCAATATTTGCAGTACGTACTGAACGGTATCTCTGGTTGGGGACGTCAGGACGACGCCAGCCCCTAGACCAGCCAGCATTTTAGAACCATCGAAGTGCATGATCCAATTGGAGTATGCGCCATACTCTTTAGGGAGTTCGGCCTCCGTCCATTAGGCGACAAAGTCGGCCAATACTTGCGACTTAGTGGCTCGTCAAGGTTTGTATGTTATGTCGAACGGGAGGAGCTCAATGGCCCATTTAGCAATCTGGCCCATAGCGTCACGGTTGTTTATAATATCATTAAGTGGCACTTCTGAGGCTACTGTAATCGAACACTCTTGAAAGTAGTGTCGCAGCTTCCGGGATGCTATGAATACCGCATAGGCTATCTTTTGATAATGTGGGTACCGTGATTTTCATGGAGTGAGGACAGTGGAGACATAGTATACCGGCTTTTGAAGAGGAAATTTATGTCCGTCAGCTTCTCGTTCGACGACGAGCACCGCGCTTACAACTTGATGAGTTGCCGCAATGTACAACAACTTTGGTTCGCCGATGTTTGGCGCGGCCAGGATTGGGTTGGTTGCCAAAATGGCCTTTATTTCTTCCAATCCGGCTGTGGCAGCGTCCGTCCACTCAAAGTGTTCGGTGCGCCGAAGGAGGCGATAAAGGGGTAAAGCCTTTTCTCCTAAGCGGGAGATAAAGCGGCTTAGAGCCGCCACGCATCCAGTTAACTTCTGGATTTGTTTGAGGTCTGTTGGGGTAGCCAACTGTGACAAAGCTCAGATTTTGGCCGGATTAGCTTCAATACCTCTACTGGAGACAATGAAACCCAGGAGCTTTCTGGCTGGTACACCGAAAACGCATTTTTCCAGATTGAGCTTGATGTCGTATGTTCGGAGGTTGTCGAATGTGAGCCTCAAGTCGTCTATCAAAGAGTCGACGTGTTTGGTTTTGACGACCACATCGTCTATGTATGCCTCTACTGTTTTGCCGATTTGTTTCTCCAGACATGTCTGAATCATGTGCTGATATGTTGCGCCGGTGTTTTTGAGCCCAAAAGGCATTGTGTTGAAACAGAAGGGACCGTATGGTGTGATGAATGCCGTTGCGGCTTGGTCGGACTCCGCCATCTTGATTTGGTGGTAACCGGAGTATGCGTTGAGGAAACACAATGACTCATGTCCTGCGGTAGCATCGATAATTTGATCGATGCGAGGGAGGAGGAAGGGATCCTTTGGGCAAGCTTTATTGAGGTCCTTGAAATCGACACAAAGGCGCCAGGATTTATCCTTCTTTGGTACCATCACCAGGTTTGCTAGCCAGTCCGGGTGTTTTATTTATCTGATGAATCCGGCCTCCAATAACTTGGCTAGTTCCTCTCCCATGGCCTGTCTCTTAGGTTCGGAGAAACACCGAAGAGCTTGCTTGACCTGCTTGGATCCCTTTAGGATATTGAGGCTATGCTCGGCAGCCTGCGTGGGATTCCTGGCATGTCTGAGGGATGCCAGGCGAATATGTCCCAATTCTCACGCAGGAACTCTCGTAGTGCGGCGTCCACGGCGGGGTTTAACTGTGCCCCGATGGAGGCTGTTTTTGTAGGGTCCGTTGGATGGACTTGGAATTTGACTATTTCATTCGCTGGTTTAAAAGAGGTGGACTTGGATCTCTTATCGAGTATCACGTCATCCCTGTCCACTGTGGAGCGTAGCGTGGTTAATTCCTCGACCAAGAGGGCTTCGGATCCCTCGAGGGCTAGTGCGGCTGTTTTGTTTTCGGCGCAGAGTGTTGTGTCCAGATCACTGGCGAGGGTGATGATTCCGTTGGGCCCGGGCATTTTGAGCTTCATGTACCCATAACAGGGTATGGCTTGGAAGATCGTGAATGCCTCACGTCCTAAAAGGGCGTGGTATCCACTGCTGAACGGGGCCACTTGAAATGTAATTTCTTCGGACCTATAATTCTCTGGCGTACCGAATACCACATCTAGTGTGATTTTCCCGGCGCATCGTGCCTCCCGACTGGGTATGATTCCCCTGAAGGTTGTGCTACTTTGCTCAATGCGGTTCTAGTCTATTTCCATTTTTGAAGAGTTTCCTCATAAATGAGGTTTAATCCACTGCCGCCGTCCATGAGTACTTTGGTGAGTCAAAAGCCGTCCACAATTGGGCTGAGGACCAGTGCGGCTGGTACTCGGGCTGTTCGGAATTTAGGTTCGTCACTGGCATTGAAAGTGATAGCCGTGTCACTCCATGGATTTATTGCTCCTACGTGGCAGATTTCGGCCATGCTACGGAGTGTTCCACTACAGGAAACAGGAGATTTGCCGTCAGTATAGTTCTTTGCCGTCAGCATTTCATCGGGCCAGACAGCAAAGACTAATTTTGCCGACAGCGGCTGACGGCAAAGAACAACTGACCGCAAATCCATACTTTGTCGTCTTTAGAAAAACCACAGACGGCAAAGAATCTTTGCCGTCTGTGATTTTTTTTACAGACGGCAAAGAAAGCTCTTTGCCGTCTATAAAAAAATTTACAGACGGCAAAGAAAGCTCTTTGCCGTCTGTAAAAAAAATTACAGACGGCAAAGAGTCTTTGCCGTCTGCGATTTTTCTTACAGACGGCAAAAAGTCTTTGCCGTCTGTGATTTTTTTACAGATGGCAAAGAGAGCTCTTTGTCGTCTGTAAAAAAATCGCAGACGGCAAAGAGAAAGCACAGCACACGGATCGATCCCACGGATCGATGACATGGCGTGATCTGCACCGCCCGCACCCGCCCGTGTCTCTCACCACGCGCGCCCCACCCACCTATCCCATTAGTCTCTCTCTATCTTATCCCCAAGGCCCACCATGATCTATCCCACGCCGACCCCATCCTTGTCTCCTCCTCATCCACGCCCGGTCCAGGCCTCCTCCTCATCCACTGCTCGTCAACCGCCGTGGTCGATCCCGCCTCGCCGTCGCCTGAGCCAAGGATGGTGCCGGATCCTCCTCCTCCCCTGCTTGTCAGCCCCCGCCGCTCGACCCCACCTCGTCGTCGCCTGAGCCGGAGGCCGCCGCTGGTCCTCCTCCTCCTCCCCGCCCATGACCCGGCGCCTCCTCATCCTTCCCTGCTCGTCGACCGCTGCTGGTCGACCCCGCCTCGCCGGCGCGGGATCCTCCTCCCCGCCCGCGACCCCACAGCTCCTCCCCTGCTCGTCAACCACCGCCACCCTTCGACACGGCGGTGCCGTTGCTTGTCAACAGCTTGTCGGAGCTCCTCTGCAGCACAACCTCCCGCCTGGTCGACCCCGCCTCGCCGCTGCCTAAGCCGGAGGCAGCAGAGGGATCCTCCTCCTCCCCGTCCGTGACCCCACACCTCCTGATCCAGGGCTCCATGGCGCCATGGTCAAATCCTCCCGAAGACCACCGTTCGCCTCCTCGAGCTCGAGGACCGCTCTTGGATCTATGCTGGCAAGGGCCAGTTCATCCATTTTGTAATAGTTTTTTTTGTGATGTTTCGTTTGTCCGCTCGTCTTGTAAATGGAGAACATTATATCGTGTAAATACTGTAATGATGGATATATAGTACTATGTAAGTAGAGTACTTCTGTCATGTAAAAATCCATTCTTTTATCATCGCTGTGAAAGATTTTCCCTACGCATTCAGCCATCTACAGCCCATGCACTTGTACTGTTTGTTTCATTTTTTTAATTAAAAATATTAGCTTTGCCGTCTGGGTATATGAGGATGACGGCAAAGACATAGACTAGCTGACGGCAAAGTACTTGATGCCGTCTGTCAGCGCGACTGCTCCGTCTGTTGGCATATTTTTGCCGTCTGGATAGTCCGCTAACGGCAAACCCTATTGACTGACGGCAAACTCTTTGCCGTCATCCCGACAAATAGCAGACAGCAAAGTATTCTTTGCCGACTTATCTTTGCCGTCTGACTTTGTCGTCTGCTTCCTGACGGCAAAGTCTTTGCCGTCTGGAATCAGGTCTTTGTCGTCTGTGATCCACAGACGGCAAATTACCTTTTTCCTGTAGTGTTCGCTTGCACCTATTATTTGACGCGAAGGTCTCAAAGACTGTTAACACCGTATTGTTATCCACGGGATGGTGCTATGTGGCATTTGTGATAAGAAGATCCTCACCACCTTTGGCCACCTGCCGGAGTATCCAACATGCTCTAAGGCTGTGCGTTGGTATTGTATCCGTTGTACTATGAATTTTGCAGGGTCCGTTAAGCCATCCCTCCAGTACGGTCCCATGCCCTGTAGAGGGTTTTTGTTTCTTTGCAACTAGCTCGGGTGTCTTATGATAGTGCACCCTTTTACTTCGGACTTGGTGTATATTCGGAGCCGGATTACCCCAAAATTTCGTTTCGGTTTCCCAGGCGCTTTCCATCGCACAATACTTTCGTACTATGGACGCCAAGTCAGCGAAGCGTGATATGTCACGGCGACTTAAGGCGTTAATGATTCCCTTGTCCGTGCAATTATTGAAGAAAAGTGAGACTGCATCTTCCTCGCGACAGTCCTTAACCTTGTTCATCACAAGGATGAATCTGGCCCAATAATGATGTACTGTTTCATGGGGCTCTTGCCTGATGTGGGAAAGATCGTTTATGTCTGGGTGGGTGGGTGGATTTGAGTCCGAAACCCTACCCGATCTGAGACCCAGGGGCCGAGGAGTTTCCAATCTTGGAAGTTCGGGTTCCGGAGTGTTGCCCAATAAGTCTGGCCCGCTGCCTGATTCTAGGTTCAGGGCTAGGGTGATGTCCTCCCGTAAGCGGGTATCTAGCTCGGAGAGCTCAGGAATCCGGACATAGTTAGTCCTCAAAATAGAGGAGGAGTTGTCGCATTGTTCCTCCACCACCGCAACGTGATGGGTGACCGGTGGAGAGTTAATGTCCCTTTGATCGGGTTTAAGCCCAATCCAATCATAGTCTGTAGCGACTCCCAAGGTGGCGATGCAATCCAAGAGTTCGTTTAGGGAAGAGAGCTCCATTGGATCCATCTTCTCGGCGAATTCCGAGCTGACGTGGAGGCTATTTTTGATGACCCGAGAAGTCATCGTCGTTGCAGCGGCCGAACATGCAGTCATGACGAAATTGCCTAGCCGAAGAGTTTGGCCGACAGCCAGAGCTGCTCCGGTGGTAATGTTGTTTTTAACAACGAGATGAGGCATCCTTCCTTACAGCGACGTCACAGAGGAACTCTCAATTAAAGCACCAATGTCGGTGTCAAAACCGGCGGATCTCGGGTAGGGGGTCCCGAACTATGCATCTAAGGCGGATGGTAACAGGAGGCAGGGAACACGATGTTTAACCCAGGTTCGGGCCCTCTTGATAGAGGTAAAACCCTACGTCCTGCTTGATTTATTCTTGATGATATGAGTATTACAAGAGTTGATCTACCACGAGATCGGAGAGGCTAAACCCTAGAAGCTAGCCTATGGTATGATTGTATGTTGTCCTACGGACTAAAACCCTCTGGTTTATATAGACACCGGAAAGGGATAGGGTTACACAAGGTCGGTTACAAAGGAGGAGATATACATATCTGTATTGCCTAGCTTGCCTTCCACGCCAAGTAGAGTCCCATCCAGACACGAGACGAAGTCTTCAATCTTGTATCTTCATAGTCCAACAGTCCGGCCAAAGGATATAGTCCGGCTGTCCGGAGACCCCCCCTAATCCAGGACTCCATCAGCAGCAAAGTAGCATAAGTATTTCCCTCAGTTTTGAGAACCAAGGTATCAATCTAGTAGGAGGCCACGCACGAGTCCCTCGTACCTACACAAACAAATAAATCCTCGCAACCAATGTGATAACAGGTTGTCAATCCCTACAAGGTCACTTACGAGAGTGAGATCTGATAGATATGATAAGATAATTTTTTTGGTATTTTTATGATAAAGATGCAAAGTAAAATAAAAGGCAATAAAAATAACTAAGTATTGGAAGAATAATATGATGGAAGATAGACCCGGGGGCCATAGGTTTCACTAGTGGCTTCTCTCGAGAGCATAAGTATTCACGGCAGGAAACAAATTACTGTTGAGCAATTGATAGAATTGAGCATAATTATGAGAATATCTAGGTATGATCATGTATATAGGCATCATGTCCGAGACAAGTAGACCGACTCTTGCCTGCATCTACTACTATTACTCCACACATCGACGGCTATTCAGCATGCATCTAGAGTATTAAGTTCAAGAGAACAGAGTAACACTTTAGGCAAGATGACATGATGTAGAGGGATAAACTCATGCAATATGAAATAAACCCCATCTTGTTATCCTCGATGGCAACAATACAATACGTGCCTTATTGCCGCTACTGTCACTGGGAAAGGACACCGCAAGATTGAACCCAAAGCTAAGCACTTCTCCCATTGCAAGAAAGATCAATCTAGTAGGCCAAACCAAACTAATAATTCGAAGAGACTTGCAAAGATAACCAATCATACATAAAAGAATTCAGAGAAGATTCAAATATTGTTCATAGATAAACTTGATCATAAACCCACAATTCATCGGTCTCAACAAACACACCGCAAAAGAACATTACATCGAATAGATCTCCACAAGAGAGGGGGGAACTTTGTATTGAGATCCATAAAGAGAGAAGAAGCCATCTAGCTAATAACTATGGACCCGTAGGTCTGAGGTAAACTACTCACACTTCATTGGAAGGGCTATGGCGTTTATGTAGAAGCCCTTCGTGATCGATGCCCCCTTTGGCGGAGCTCCGGAACAGGCCCCAAGATGGGATCTCGTGGATACAGAAAGTTACTGCGGTGGAATTAGGGTTTTGGCTTCGTATCTGGTAGATTGGGGGTACGTAGGTATATATAGGAAGAAGGAGTACGTCGGTGGAGCAACAGGGGGCCCATGAGGGTGGAGGGCGCGCCCAGGGGGGTAGGCGCGCCCCCTACCTCGTGGCCTCCTGGTTGATGTCTTGACATAGGGTCCAAGTCCTCTGGATCATGTTCGTTCAATAAATCACGTTCCCAAAGGTTTCATTCCGTTTGGACTCCGTTTGATATTCTTTTTCTGCGAAACCCTAAAAGAGGCAAAAAAAACAGCAATTCTGGGTTGGGCCTCCGGTTAATAGGTTAGTCCCAAAAATAATATAAAAGTGTATAATAAAGCCCAATAATGTCCAAAACAAAATATAATATAGCATGGAACAATCAAAAATTATAGATACGTTGGAGACGTATCAAGCATCCCCAAGCTTAATTCCCGCTTGTCCTTGAGTAGGTTAATGATAAAAACAGAATTTTTGATGTGGAATGCTACTTGGAATAATTTCAATGTAATTCTCTTAATTGTGGTATGAATATTCATATCCGAAAGATTGAAGACAAAAGTTTAATATTGACATAGAAATAATAATACTTCAAGCATACTAACTAAGCAATTATGTCTCTTCAAAATAACATGGCCAAAGAAAGTTATCCCTACAAAATCATATAGTCTGGCTATGCTCCATCTTCACCACACAAAGTATTCGAATCATGCACAACCCCGATGACAAGCCAAGCAATTTTTTCATACTATTAATGTTCTCAAACTTTTTCAATCTTCACGCAATACATGAGCGTGAGCCATGGACATAGCACTATAGGTGGAATAGAATGGTGGTTGTGGAGAAGACAAAAAGGGAGAAGATAGCCTCACATCAACTAGGCGTATCAACGGGCTATGGAGATGTCCATCAATAGATATCAATGTGAGTGAGTAGGTATTGCCATGCAACGGATGCACTAGAGCTATAAATATATGAAAGCTCAACAAAAATAAACTGTGTGTGTGCATCCAACTTGCTTGCTCATGAAGACCTACGGCATTTTGAGGAAGCCCATCGTTGGAATATACAAGCCAAGTTCTATAATGAAAAATTCCCACTAGTATATGAAAGTGATAACATAGGAGACTCTCTATTATGAAGATTATGGTGCTACTTTGAAGCACAAGTGTGGAAAAAAAGGATAGTAGTATTGCCCCTTTTTATATATATTTTTGGGCCTTCTTTTTTTGGCCTTTCTCTTTTTTTATTTTTTATTTGGGACAATACTCTATGAATGATGATCATCACACTTCTATTTATTTACAACTCAATGACTACAACTCGATACTAGAACAAAGTATGACTCTATATGAATGCCTCCGGCGGTGTACCGGGATGGCAATGATGCATGAGTGACTTATATGAAAGAATTATGAACGGTGGCTTTGCCACAACTAAAATGTCAACTACATGATCATGCAAAGCAATATGACAATGATGGAGCGTGTCATGATAAATGGAATGGTGGAAAGTTGCATGGCAATATATCTCAGAATGGCTATGGAAATGCCATGATAGGTAGGTATGGTGGCTGTTTTGAGGAAGGTATATGGTGGGTGTATGATACCGGCGAAAGGTGTGCGGTATTAGAGAGGCTAGCAATGGTGGAAGAGTGAGAGTGCGTATAATCCATGGACTCAACATAAGTCATAAAGAACTCACATACTTATTGCAAAAATCTATTAGTTATCAAAGCAAAGTACTACACGCATGCTCCTAGGGGGATATATTGGTAGGAAAAGACCATCACTCGTCCCCGACCGCCACTCATAAGGACGACAATCAATAAATACATCATGCTCCGACTTCTTAACATAACGGTTCACCATACATGCATGCTATGGGAATCACAGACTTGAACACAAGCATTTCTCAAATTCACAACTACTCAACTAGAACGACTCTAATATCACCATCTCCATATCTCAAAACAATTATCAAGTTTCAAAATTCTCATAGTATTCAACACACTCATAAGAAAATTTTATTTATTTAATCTTGAATGCCTCAAATAATTAAAGCAAATTACCATGTTGTTTTGTAGGACTCTCAAAATAATCTAAGTGAAGCATGAGTGAACAATGGTTTCTATAAAACAAATCTACCGACGTGCTCTAAAAGATATAAGTGAAGCACTAGAGCAAAAACTATATAACTCAATAGATATAAGTGAAGCACATAGAGTATTCTAATAATTTCCGAATCATGTGTGTCTCTCTCAAAAAGGTGTGTGCAGCAAGGATGATTGTGGAAAACTAACAAATAAAGACTCAAATAATACAAGATGCTCCAAGCAAAACACATATCATGTGGTTAATAAAAATATAGCTCCAAGTAAAGTTACCGATAGAAGTAGACGAAAGAGGGGATGCCTTCCGGGGCATCCCCAAGCTTTGGATTTTAGGTGTCCTTAGATTATCTTGGGGGTGCCATGGGCATCCCCAGGCTTAGGCTCTTGCCACTCCTTGTTCCATAATCCATCAAATCTTTACCCAGAACTTGAAAACTTCACAACACAAAACTTAAAGTAGAAAATCTCGTGAGCTCCGTTAGCGAAAGAAAACAAAACACCACTTCAAGGTACTGTAATGAAATCATTATTTATTTATATTGGTGTTAAACCTACTGTATTCCAACTTCTCTATGGTTTATAAACTATTTTACTAGCTATAGATTCATCAAAGTAAGCAAACAACACACGAAAAACAGAATCTGTCAAAAACAGAACAGTCTGTAGTAATCTGTAGCTAACGCAAGATCTGGAGCCCCAAAAATTCTAAAATAAATTTCTAGACGTGAGGAATTTATCTATTAATTATCTGCAAAAAGAATTAACTAAATATCACTTTCCAAATAAAAATGGCAGCAGTTCTCGTGAGCGCTAAAGTTTCTGTTTTATACAGCAAGATTAACAAGACTTTCCCCAAGTCTTCCCAATGGTTCTACTTGGCACAAACACTAATTAAAGACAAAAACACAACCAAAACAGAGTCTTGATAAATTATTTATTACTAAACAGGAGCAAAAATTAAGGAATAAAAATAAAATTGGGTTGCCTCCCAACAAGCGCTATCGTTTAACGCCCCTAGCTAGGCATAAAAAGCAAGGATAGATCTAGGTGATATCATCTTGGGTTTTTAATATTTTTTTTGCGGAGTTATGCTCGAATCCGGGAGGTTCCTTATGTTTACGCTCATATTCGGATATTTTGAGATCTAAAGAATCCAAATGCTTATTGCAAAGGGTAATCAACATATTCATGCGGTGGAGATTCCCGCTAACACTCTTAAGAGGTTCAAGAGATTTTTGTAAGATCTGGGTTACTTCGCAAATTTTCTCGAAAATTTGCGTTTCTTATTGGGTATGATGATGCCCCTTTTGTTGGGGTAGTGTTCCCACTATACCCTCTATAATTTCATGTGCAATACTGGGATCAATTTCAATAAAATTGCCTTTGGCAACGCAATCCAAGAGTTGTCTATGAGATAGATTTAATCCAACATAAAAGTTGCGAAGCAGAATTCTGAAATTCACCTCTAGGGTGCAATTACGATAAAAGCCCATCATTCTAAACCAAGCATCTTTTAAGTTTTCTCCTTATCTTTGTTTGAAGTGAAGAACCTCAAACTCGGGAGACAAAGGGGAAGATAGGGGACTAGCCATAACGATAAGCAAGCAATCCAACACATAAGCAAATGAGGGATGGGCAAAAAGAAGCAAATAGAGAAATAGAGGGAGGATAGAGAGAGAGGGCGAATAAAACAGCAAGGGTGAAGTGGGGGAGAGGAAAACGAGAGGCAAATGGCAAATAATGTAATGCGGGAGATAAGGGTTGTGATGGGTACTTGGTATATTGACTTTTGCGTAGACCTCCCCGGCAACGGCGCCAGAAATCCATCTTGCTACCTCTTGAGCACTTGCGTTGGTTTTCCCTTGAAGAGGAAAGGGTGGTGCAGCAAAGTAGCGTAAGTATTTCCCTTAGTTTTTGAGAACCAAGGTATCAATCCACTAGGAGGCCACGCACGAGTCCCTCGTACCTACACAAACAAATAAATCCTCGCAACCAACCCGATAAGGGGTTGTCAATCCCTACACAGTCACTTACGAGAGTGAGATCTGATAGATATGATAAGATAATATTTTTGTTATTTTTATGATAAAGATGCAAAGTAAAATAGAAGGCAATAAAAATAACTAAGTATTGGAAGATTAATATGATGGAAGATAGACCCTGGGGCCATAGGTTTCACTAGTGGCTTCTCTCGAGAGCATAAGTATTCACGGCGGGTAAACAAATTACTGTTGAGCAATTGACAGAACTGAGCATAATTATGAGAATATCTAGGTATGATCATGTATATAGGCATCACGTCCGAGACAAGTAGACCGACTCCTGCCTGCATCTACTACTATTACTCCACACATCGACCGCTATCTAGCATGCGTCTAGAGTATTAAGTTCAAGAGAACAGAGTAACGCTTTAAGCAAAATGACATGATGTAGAGGGATAAACTCATGCAATATGAAATAAACCCCATCTTGTTATCCTCGATGGCAGCAATACAATACGTGCCTTGCTGCCCCTACTATCACTGGGAAAGGACACCGCAAGATTGAACCCCAAGGCTAAGCACTTCTCCCATTGCAAGAAAGATCATTCTAGTAGGCCAAACCAAACTGATAATTCGAAGAGACTTACAAATATAACCAATCATACATAAAAGAATTCAGAGAAGATTCAAATATTGTTCATAGATAAACTTGATCATAAACCCACAATTCATCGGTCTCAACAAACACACCGCAAAAGAAGATTACATCGAATAGATCTCCACAAGAGAGGGGGAACTTTGTATTGAGATCCAAAAAGAGAGAAGAAGCCATCTAGCTAATAACTATTGACCCGTAGGTCTGAGGTAAACTACTCACACTTCATCGGAAGGGCTATGGTGTTGATGTAGAAGCCCTCCGTGATCGATGCCCCCTCCGGCGGAGCTCCGGAACAGCCCCCAAGATGGGATCTCGTGGATACATGAAGTTACGGCGGTGGAATTAGGGTTTTGGCTCTGTATCTGGTAGTTTGGGGGTACATAGGTATATATAGGAAGAAGGAGAACGTCGGTGGAGCAATAGGGGGCCCACGAGGGTGGAGGGCGCGCCCCCTACCTCGTGGCCTCCTGGTTGATGTCTTGACGTAGGGTCCAAGTCCTCTGGATCATGTTCGTTCCAAAAATCACGTTCCCGAAGGTTTTATTCCATTTGGACTCCGTTTGATATTCTTTTTCTGCGAAACCCTAAAATAGGCAAAAAAACAGCAATTCTGGGCTGGGCCTCCAGTTAATAGGTTAGTCCCAAAAATAATATAAAAGTGTATAATTAAGCCCAATAATGTCCAAAACAGAATATAATATAGCATGGAACAATCAAAAATTATAGATACGTTGCAGACGTATCACCGCACTAGTGGCACAGAGGGAGGTCGGCGAAGAGGCAGTGGCAACGGCAGGACCGGCGGATGGCAAGTCAGAGATTCCCCCGGCAGGGCCTGGTGCCGGCAAGGCGAGGCCCCTGGCAGAGTCTGACGCCATCGGGGCGGGGCCCGTGCAGCCAAGTGAAGTGGTGCAGAAGAAGAACATGATGCAGCACCCGGTTTACTTTGTCAGCTCCCTCTTGCAGGGGGGCAGGTCAAGGTACTCCGGTGTGCAGAAATTGCTCTTCGGCCTCCTCATGGCCTCGAGGAAGCTGCGTCATTACTTCCAAGCCCACGAGATCACTGTCATCACCCGCCTACCGTTGCAATGGATACTGCACAACCCAGATGCAACCGGAAGGATTGTGGAGTGGGCCTTGGAGTTGTCAAGCTTTAGGTTGAAGTTTGAAAGTACTTCGACAATCTAGAGCAGAGTCTTGGCGGAGTTCATTGCAGAATGGACCTCAACGCCCGACGAAGAAATCCAGGAGACCGCTCTCCCCGACAAGGAAGCAAGTCGCGACTGGATGATGTACTTTGACGGGGCTTTCTCACTGCAAGGCGCCGGTGCCGGTGTGCTGCTTGTCGCACCCACCGGAGAGCACCTCAAGTATGTGATCTAGATGCACTTTCCCAGGGAGATGTCCACGAACAACACTGCTGAGTATGAGGGGCTGCTTTCCGGCCTTAGGATCGCGGCAGACCTCGTGGTGAAGAAGCTCATCGTCAGGGGTGATTCGCAGCTTGTCATCAGACAGGTTAACAAATATGACTAGAGTCCGTTGATGGAGGCCTACGTAGATGAGGTGAGGAAGCTGGAGGCGCGCTTCGACGGTATACAAGCGGAGCACGTTCCCCGAGTGGAGAACGACATCGCTGACTACCTATCAAAGCGCGCTGCATTTAAGCTACCTGTGGAACCAGGTACCTTTTTGCTTCGGTTAACTCAACCATCCGTCGAACCATCAATGGAGCAGAACAAGCGGAGGAAATCGGGCCCCGACAAGTACTTCCCCGCCGAGCCCCCAAGGGCCGCCGACAAGGGTGTTGGCACGGATTCCGAGCCTGCCAAGGGGCAGCTAGCTCCGGCAGGGTGCCAAGCCCCGACCGTAGAGACAGCTGCCCCCATGGCAGAAGAGATACCTTTGGTCCTTGCCGTCGAGCCCCAGGCTCCGGCATGGGCACAGCATACCATCTGTTTCCTCCAGACAGGGGAACTTCCTGAGGAGTAGGAAGAAGCGGAAAAAGTAGCCCGTCGGTCTGCCTTGTACCAGTTTGTCGATGACGTCCTGTACAGAAAAAGGCCGAACAACGTGAAATTGAAGTGCATCCCCGGGAGGAAGGACTGGAGCTGTTGGCAGAGATACATGGAGGCATATGTGGCTCCCACATAGGGTCGAGAGCCCTTGCTGGCAAGGCATTCCGGCAAGGCTTCTTCTGGTCCACCGCCCTCCAGCATGTGACGGCACTAGTAACCAGGTGTGAAGCGTGACAGTTCCATTCGAAGAAGCTTCATCAACTAGCTCAAGCCCTTCAAACAATCCCTCTCTCCTCGCCGTTTTCGGTCTGGGGGCTCGACATACTGGGCCCCTTCCCCCGTGCTATCAGGGGCTTTGAGTACTTGTACGTTGCAATCGACAAGTTCACAAAGTGGCCGGAGATGGAAGCAGTGAGGAAGGTGACAGCACAGTCAGCCGTCAAGTTCTTCAAGGGACTAGTCTGCCATTTTGGTGTGCCAAACAGAGTCATCACCGACAACGGCACGCAGTTCACAAGCCACACCATCATGCAGTACACCCAGGACCTCGGCAGCAAGGTTTGTTTCGCTTCCGTGGCCCACCCACGGAGCAACAGCCAGGCGGAGAGGGCAAACACTGAAGTGTTGCGAGGCCTGAGAACGAAGACTTTTGACAGGCTGCACAAGAGCGAAAGGCGCTGGATTGATGAGTTGCCGGCGGTTCTTTGGTCGATCAGAACGACGCCAAATCGAGCCACCGGCCAGACACCCTTTGCCCTGGTGTCGGTGTCAAAACCGACAGATCTCGGGTAGGGGGTCCCGAACTATGCGTCTAAGGCGGATGGTAACAGGAGGCAGGGGACACGATGTTTACCCAGGTTTGGGACCTCTTGATGGAGGTAATACCCTACGTCCTGCTTGATTGATATTGATGATATGAGTATTACAAGAGTTGATCTACCACGAGATCGTAGAGGCTAAACCCTAGAAGTTAGCCTATGGTATGATTGTATATATCTACCGACTAGCCTGGCCTCGGTTTATATAATGCACCAGAGGCCTAGGATAACAAGAGTCCTAGCCGAATACGCCGGTGGGGAGAAGTCCTTGTCTTGATCGCCAAGTCTTGTGGAATCTTCCTTGTATGCGGCAGTTGTCTGAACTGGCCCATGAGTATACAGCCATGCGGGTCCTCAGCCCAATCAAACAGATCGGGAGATGGCGTGGTGAGTACCCCCTAGTCCAGGACACCATCAGTAGCCCCCTGAACCATTCTTCAAGTTAGGGACGCTCCTCGATTCTTCCGAACTGTTCTTCATCTTCCGTCGTCGGT
Organism: Triticum urartu; assembly: GCF_003073215.2. Taxonomy (NCBI): domain Eukaryota; kingdom Viridiplantae; phylum Streptophyta; class Magnoliopsida; order Poales; family Poaceae; genus Triticum; species Triticum urartu. Next base: position 148,263,382 of record NC_053028.1, on the reverse strand, counting down.
CTTGAAAACTGGTTCAACAAATCTTCTCATCTTCGATCTTGAGGATCGCCGAAGTGCATCCGAAGAGTTTACACGTCGGGTATCCGAGGAGCCCCTTTAAGTTTCCGGCCTTTATCAATGCCTTGTTATTTTTATGCCACACCTCGGGTTTTGGAGTTGTTCCCGGGAGGCAGTGTCCTCTTGCGTCCGGGCTCCAACACCGGACTACATTCGAGGTATCTTTTGCAGCCGAGCACCAATGACGAACTGCTTACGAGCTCCAACGTCGGAATGTATCCGAGCTCCAACGCCGGATTGTGTCCAAGCTCCAACGCCGGACTATATCCAAGATGTCATAGATCATCTTGGTCCAAAAAATTTGAAGGATTTTAGCCGAGCTTAATGCCGGAAATGCCCTCTATGGAGCTAGCCGCTAGCGCCCGAGCTTTATGCTGGACTGCTTCCAAGGTGGTGCACCACCCCACCCGCGGGCTGATTTTTTGTCAATATTTTTTATTGGTGCAATTTATTCTCTGCCGAGATATATAGCCAGTAGCCCTCAAGGTGTGTATCGGTCTAAAACCCGAGATGCACTTGAAGGATGACATAAAACCGCTGATCCCAGTAGCCGCTGAGACTCAGGTTGACTTGTAAAATCGGTCTGAGGACCAACTCCTAGCTCGGCGGAATACTTCGGGACACAAAAAGCGGTGTGCAGAGTCCTCGAGACTCAGGTTGGGTGCGGCCGACCAACCTGAGGATCATAATCTCCTCGAAAACTATATTGCACTTAAATTTTCTACACTGGATTGCCAATGCAGTAGCCCTCGAGACACTGGTCGGGTGGCAACACCAGATCATGGGATCGATACGCCCCTTTAATATTAGTAAATGATAAGCCCGAAGCCCAGTAGCCCCCGAGCCTTAATGCGGGCACGGGTGGACGAATTAAGGATCGATATCCAGAGTAAAATCACAAATTATGTGTAATGATTCTATGTATCCAAGTACTTTACATCATTAATGCTCGGATCCACATTGTACAAAACTTTGTTGACCAACCATCGGCTTCCACCTCCTCGGCCAATAGCCGAGGAGTGTTTGTCCTACTTTATAAAGTCTTTATGAGCGCAAAGATTTACGACAAACAAGGCAATCTGGCCATATAGTTTTATAAACAAAGGTATGCAGAGAGATATGTTATATTATTGTTTAACATAAGAAATGTCTTCCAAAGAAAATTGTCCCACTATCGGTTCCTTTCTTTGGGTTGTCATGCTAAGCATGGTCATGAAACCTCAGCTCTAATGTAAGAGCAAAATATTGAGGATTTAGTTTGGGAGGCCACTTACTAGCTCCCGGTAGTGTTCAGCGACAGTCGAGGTCGAGCCGTAAACACTTTGGCCAATGTTATGAATGGCCCGTCATTTAACACAGTCATCGGATCGCTGACCAGTTTACGCTTATTGTGACAGTCAGTTTTCGGCTTTCTCCACTGAGGTGCTTTACCATGTGAGCTGGAAGCACAATCGCAGTGGTTCTCCCTTTGCACACCTAGCCGAACAAAGCGGAACATAGGAGGCAAGCGCAGGAGCCGGGCAACCCAACTATTGACCGAAGACACAATTCGAAACCGATGCATCTATAGCAATATCCGAGAATGTTTTTGCCGAATCTCTAAAGGTGTCCGGGGTTGCACTGTGAGACTTGTGCTGAAAACACACAAATAGTTTGAAAGTGCCATAAGCTTGGAAAACCAAAAAACGTCGGTAAAAACTTGACGTCTGAACAAGATCAAGTGTCCGGTGCCAATCTGAAAATTGGAAAAAAAAATTGTGCTTCTGTCATGCTTTAACATGACACATCCGATCTGAAGACTTCACGCGGGTCAGCCTACGGCTTCAAGCTCCTCATCCCAAAGGCGGAGTACTTCTCCGAGGTCAGTTTAGCAAACTAAACTCAAGCGGCTTTCAGAGAGAAGATAGGCTATCCGGCTATTGACCATAAACTCGAGTCGAAAAAGGAGCGGTAGAAAAAGACTTTGCAACGACCAAGAAGAAAACACATTTACTATAAAATAGCTCATATAAATTTTAAGAGCCCCCAAGTGACTTAGGTAAAAGAATTTTATGTATAATGATTGTATGTACCGAAGTACTTGTATCATATATGTGTTCACCCAAACTTTAAATGCGTCTTAACCGACCGTCGGCTTCTCCCTCTTTGGCCAAGGGCCGAAAAGTGTCATGTACTCCACCTGTCGAGAGTATTGAGGGTGTTTCCGATGACCAGGCAATCAGGCCATAAGGCTGTAACAGACAAAGTGCGCTCAGGGAACTTGTGCTATATTACTGACGAAGTATAAGAAGCATCTTTGAAGAAAATAGTACCCCCACCGATACCTTTCTTCGGTGATCATTATTACTATGAGACTTGTGCAATAGATTTTTTGTACTCATGAGTTCCGTTGTGTGCCGACCATGATTGAAAACAATAAGAGCGCTAGCTTTCAGCTTCACCCAGTCTGAGGTCAGAGCTCGGATGACCCGGTTGTGACAATCGCAGAGGTGCTCCCTTTACTCCCTAGCCGAACAATCGGGAACGTAGGGGTAAACACAGGAGTGAGGCAACCTAGCTTGCAAATCGCTTAGGTCAATCTGGTGCATATTGTGGCGTAATACACGAACAAGGAACGAAGCCGTACAAGTATAATCATATGCAAGAGGAAAAACTCCATCAATGGAGCCCCCAAATAAACGGGGTATTTGAATATGCCCGTCACAAACAAAGTTTTGACAAGGAACTTTGTCACAAACAACTTTGTGCCGAAAAGTATAATGCTTGGTCGAACCGAACAAAAAATAAAACTAAAAGTTTTTGAGCATGAAAGCAACTTAGCTGGTTAATGTGCTCGGTGTTGATGACGCGATTCAGGCTTGTGTCAGGACGAAAACGCCCATTGATCTGTGACAGATCCGACAAGGTTCGCGGTCCTCGACATGGCTGAGGTCCCAGCCCCCGGGCCCGAGGTGTCCGGGCAAGGAGTTCGGCACTCCGGAGTAGTGACCACCTAACACAGTCAAAATCGATTACCTACACACATAAAACAGTGCGGTCCAAGAAATAATAATAATAATAATAATAATAATAATAATAATAATAATATATATAATCCTTGCATAATTGCTTTACGCACAAATAATTTATTTAAAGAAATGTGGCATGGCACTGAAGTCAATGTCGATGCAGGGCGTCAACGTGACGCAGTGAAGGCGTGACAAAGCCTGAATTTGCAGGGCGGTCCGGGCTCCGAATGCGGCATTCGCCGAACTATGTATGGAAACCGACCGAACCACCACGCGGCCGTTTTTAATGTGGCCGCCATTTGATAGACCTGGTTTATTTGTTGTAGCAATCCGAAGAAAGGTGACTCCCAAAATTGGGACTCGATCCGCACATCCATTGCCTGATGGGCGATAAAGCGACGGCATGGCGATGCTGGCAAAGGTTGGCTTGCGGAGGCAAAGCCCTCAGTCCAGCTAGCGTGACGAAGCTGGTCGACTAGTGACGCTGAAGTCTCCGGAGTAGGTTGATGAAGAGATGGTGAAGCCCCCGGTCCGGCCGAGATGTCGAAGCCTCAATGTCAGCCGATGAGTCAAAGTAGGTCGGTGTGATGGACATCGGCTTGAAGAAGCAACAGTGCGGCCCTGCCGATGCCGGTCGTGACGTGGTCGATGCCGGCTTGATGAAGTGGCCGTGCGGCGATGCCGGTGTGCCCGCTCCGTGTAATCCGTGGGGCGGCAATGTTGGTGATGATTTATCCTTCGCGATGCCGAACTCTTGTTCGGCTTGCCGAGATGATGATTCGAAGAAGTTGAGCTCAGCTCAACAAAGCGGCGACGTGTCTAGCGCAGGTCGGCAGCCTTGGAGCAATATTGCCGAACTGGTTTCACACCAGCATGATGATGAAGATGACCTCAGGGGAGCCTTAAAATTTTACGGGCACGTGTTTAAAAACGACGCACAATACCCTAGAAGAGAATTCCTCTAAAAAGGTTGTCCAATATCACATTCATAAAGAAACATGAATTCGGGTCGGATCCGTATTCGTGCAAAAAACAGATCCGAAAATTGGTCAACTCATCGGAAGGTTCCCGGAGTTTGAACCGTCGGATCGAGCTGAAATTTGGAGGGGTGGTAGATATGGAAATTCCGCACTATATGAACGGTTGGATCTTCCAAAGGACCTCCGAGCTGGGCTCTGGAGGCCACGCCATAAACTCGTCCAGATTCCCATCCAGATTTGACAGGGCTTCGGTATATCGTAGTTTGTCGGAGATTCCTCCATCGAAACTCGATGAAATTTTGCATGGCTGTTGTAGACATAATTCTGCACTATTCCATTGAAGCAATCGTCAAACCGATGCTCGAGGAGGCGGATACAAGTTCACTACCCAGAAAAACAGCACGGCCGCCCGAGGGCAATGTTGACATTGAGCCCTCGAGCTCCATGGATGATTCCTCTATGATCATGATAAAGATCGGAGTTGATGTTGATGAAGGCCCCCGTCCGAACATGACGATCGGAGATGGAGAGCGGTCCTCGGTCGAGCCAAGGTGACCAGTCGAGACGGTGACGAAGATGTCGACGTCGCAGTTGACCTGCAGGCGAGCCATTGATCCTTTTGCCGATCACACAACGGAACTCTCAATGAAAGCACCAATGTCGGTGTCAAAACCGGCAGATCTCGGGTAGCGGGTCCCGAACTGTGCGTCTAAGGCGGATGGTAATAGGAGGCAGGGGACACGATGTTTACCCAGGTTCGGGCCCTCTTGATGGAGGTAATACCCTACGTCCTGCTTGGTTGATATTGATGATATGAGTATTACAAAGTTGATCTACCACGAGATCGTAGAGGCTAAACCCTAGAAGCTAGCCTATGGTATGATCGTATATATCTATTGACTAGCCTGGCCTCGGTTTATATAATGCACCAGAGGCCTAGGATAACAAGAGTCCTAGCCGAATACGCCGGTGGGGAGAAGTCCTTGTCTTGATCGCCAAGTCTTGTGGAATCTTCCTTGTATGCAGCAGCTGTCCGAACTGGCCCTTGAGTATACAGCCATGGGGGTCCTTGGCCCAATCAAACAGATCAGGAGATGACGTGGTGAGTACCCCCTAGTCCAGGACACCGTCACTTGGTATACGGGGCAGAAGCAGTTCTCCCCATGGAACTCATATACAGGTCACCTCGAGTGCTCGCTTATGACGAGTTTGAGTAAGAGCGATTGCGGCAAGATGACGCAACGCTCCTTGAGGAAGATCGTCTTCGAGCGGCTGTGAGAGCAGCATGCTACCAGCAAGCCTTGCGACGATACCATAGCCGCAAGGTTCATGCCCGAAGCTTTGAGGAAGGCGGCCTTGTTCTTCGGCGCGTTCAGTCGGCCAAGAATTCCAACAAGTTGATGCCAAAGTGGGAAGGCCCTTATCGGGTAATACGAGTCACCAGGCCCAGTGTAGTCTGCCTGGAGACCGAAGATGCTGTCCAAGTGCGCAATTCCTGGAACATTGAACATCTTTGCAAGTTTTACATATAAGGCGTGGTTGTCGGGCCTCCCGGCAAACCACCTTTTGTACAAGCCTTGCCAGCACGGCATGTAACCCTCTGTAGAAAGCCAGGCGCAGACCCTGAGCATAAATAAACGAAGCGCTGGCGCCCTAAGTTATAGCATGCATGCTAGGTTATGTCTCTCGCTCGGTTAGGGTTGATAGTGCTTAGCGGCGACTAACCCCTGATACGTCTCCAACGTATCTATAATTTTTGTTTGCTCCATGCTATATTATCTATTGTTTTGAATGTTTATGGGCTTTATTATACACTTTGATATCATTTTTGGGACTAACCTATTAACCCAGAGCCCAGTGCCAGTTTCTGTTTTTACCCTGTTTTAGGGTTTCAAAGAAAAGGAAACCAAACGGAGTCCAATTGACCTGAAACTTCATGGAACTCATTTTTGGAAGGAAAGAAGCCCAGAAGACTTGGAGTGCACGTCGGGGGATCTGCGAGGAGGTCACGAGGCAGGGGGCGCGCCCACCCCCCTAGGCGCGCCCTCCACCCCCGTGAGCCCCTCGTGGCCCCCCCTGACGTACTTCTCCCGCCTATATATCTCCATATACCATAAAAACATTCGAGAGCACAATAGATCGGGAGTTCCACCGCCAGAAGCCTCTGTAGCCACCAAAAGCCAATGTAGACCCGTTCCGGCACCCTGCCGGAGGGGGAATCCTTCTCCGGTGGTCATCTTCATCATCCCGGTGCTCTCCATGACGAGGAGGGAGTAGTTCTCCCTCGGGGCCGAGGGTATGTACCAGTAGCTATGTGTTTGATCTCTCTCTCTCGTGTTCTTGAGATGATACAATCTTGATGTATCGCAAGCTTTGCTATTATAGTTGGATCTTATGATGTTTCTTCCCCTCTACTCTCTTGTGATGAATTGAGTTTTCCCTTTGAAGTTATCTTATCGAATTGAGTCTTTAAGGATTTGAGAACACTTGATGTATGTCTTGCATGTGCTTATCAGTGGTGACAATGGGATATCACGTGATCCACTTGATGTATGTTTTGGTGATCAACTTGCGAGTTCCGTGACCTCGTGAACTTATGCATAGGGGTTGGCACACGTTTTAGTCTTGACTCTCTGGTAGAAACTTTGGGGCACTCTTTGAAGTTCTTTGTTTTGGTTGAATAGATGAATCTGAGATTGTGTGATGCATATCGTATAATCATACCCACGGATACTTGAGGTGACATCGGAGTATCTAGGTGACATTAGGGTTTTGGTTGATTTGTGTCTTAAGGTGTTATTCTAGTACGAACTCTAGGGCTGTTTGTCACACCTATAGGAATAGCCCAACGGATTGATTAGAAAGAATAACTTTGAGGTGGTTACGTACCCTACCATAATCTCTTCGTTCGTTCTCCGCTATTAGTGACTTTGGAGTGACTCTTTGTTGCATTTTGAGGGATAGTTATGTGATCCAATTATGTTATTATTGTTGAGAGGACTTACACTAGTGAAAGTATGAACCCTAGGCCTTGTTTCCTAGCATTGCAATACCATTTACGCTCATTTTTGGGACTAACCTATAAACCGGAGGCCCAGCCCAGATTTGCTGTTTTATGCCTATTTCAGTGTTTTGAAGAAAAGGAATATCAAATGGAGTCGAAACGGAACGAAATCAACTGGAGAAGTTATTTTTGGAACAAAAGCCACCAGATAGACTTGGACTCCACGTCAGGAGATACGGGAGGTGCTCATGAGGGTGGGGGGCGCCCCCTGCCTCATGGGGCCCCCGTGGCTCCTCCGACGTACTTCCTGCACCCATATATATCATCGTACCCTAAAACTTCCAAAAACACAATAGATCGGGAGTTCCGCCGCCAGAAGCCTCTGTAGCCACCAAAAACCAATCTAGACCCGTTCCGGCACCCTGCCAGAGGGGGCAATCCCTCTCCGGTGGCCATCTTCATCATCCCGGTGCTCTCCATGACGAGGAGGGAGTAGTTCTCCCTCGGGGCTGAGGGTATGTACCAGTAGCTATGTGTTTGATCTCTCTCTCTCGTGTTCTTGATTTGGCACGATCTTGATGTATTGCGAGCTTTGCTATTATAGTTGGATCTTATGTTTCTCCTCCCCCCTCTACTCTCTTGTAATGAATTGAGTTTCCCCTTTGAGGTTATCTTATCGGATTGAGTCTTTAAAGATTTGAGAACACTTGATGTATGTCTTGCTGTGCGTATCTGTGGTGACAATGGGATACCACGTGATTCACTTGATGTATGTTTTGGTGATCAACTTGCGGGTTCCGCCCATGAACCTATGCATAGGGGCTGGCACACGTTTTCGTCGTGATTCTCCGATAGAAACTTTGGGGCACTCTTTGAGGTTCTATGTGTTGGTTGAATAGATGAATCTAAGATTGTGTGATGCATATCGTATAATCATACCCACGGATACTTGAGGTGACATTGGAGTATGTAGGTGACATTATGGTTTTGGTTAATTTGTGTCTTAAGGTGTTATTCTAGTATGAACTCTAGGGCTGTTTGTGACACTTATAGGAATAGCCCAACGGATTGATTGGAAAAAATGACTTTGAGGTGGTTTCGTACCCTACATAATCTCTTCGTTCGTTCTCCGCTATTAGTGACTTTGGAGTGACTCTTTGTTGCATGTTGAGGGATAGTTTTATGATCCAGTTATGTTAGTATTATTGAGAGGACTTACACTAGCGAAAGTATGAACCCTAGGCCTTGTTTCCTAGCATTGCAATACCGTTTACGCTCACTTTTATCACTTGTTACCTTGCTGTTTTTATATTTTCAGATTACAAAAACTATTATCTACCATCCATATACCACTTGTATCACCATCTCTTCGCCGAACTAGTGTACCTATACAATTTACCATTGTATTGGGTGTGTTGGGGACACAAGAGACTCTTTTTTATTTGGTTGCAGGGTTGCTTGAGAGAGACCATCTTCATCCTACACCTCCTACGGATTGATAAACCTTAGGTCATCCACTTGAGGGAAATTTGCTACTGTCCTACAAACCTCTGCACTTGGAGGCCCAACAACGTCTACAAGAAGAAGGTTGTCTAGTAGACATCAAGCTCTTTTCTGGCGTTGTTGCCGGGGAGGTGAGTGCTTGAAGGTATATCTTTAGATCTTGCAATCGAGTCTTTTAGTTTCTTGTTTTATCACTAGTTTAGTTTATAAAAGAAAACTATAAAAAATGGAATTGAGTTTGTCTCAGACGCTTCACCATTTTAATATCTTTCGTGAGTATGATGGAAAGGATAGTTGTGCTCAAGTGCTAGAAGAAGAAATCTATAAAATGTTTGGCACTAAATATTTGAATGATGAGCATGATTGCAATGTTGTTAGTATGAATTCCTTGAATATCCATGATGCTAATGATATGCAAAGCCACAAGCTTGGGGAAGCTATGTTTGATGAAGATGATATTTTTGTCCCCCAAGTTTTGATGAGCAAATTTATTATGATGAAAGCATGCCTCCTATTTACGATGATTATATTGATGAAAGTGGATTTGGAGAGGTCATGACTTTATTTTGTGATGAATCCACTACTCCGAAAGAGGTTCCAATTGATTATGAGAACAAAGTTGCTATATATGATGATTATTGTGATGACTTGTATGCTATAAAGAATAATTATATCCATGAAACTTGTCATCATGATTTTAGTTTTCAATTGGATTATGCATCACATGATAATTATTTTGTTGAGTTTACTCCCACTATTCCGATTAAGAAGAAATTTGCTTATGTGGAGAGTAATAAAATTTCTATGCTTATAGATCATGAAAAGAATGCTTTAGGTGCTGGTTATATTGTTGAATTCATTCATGATGCTACTGAAAATTATTATGAGGGAGGAATATATGCATTTAGGAATTGCAATAATATCAAGTTCCCTCTCTATGTGCTTAAAGTTTTAAAGTTATGCTTGTTTTGCCTTCCTATGCTAGTTGATTATTGCTCCCATAAGTTTTCTGCTCACAAAATCCCTATGCATAGGAAGTGGGTTAGACTTAAATGTATTAGCAATATTCTTCATGATTCTCTCTTTATGTTTCAATTCTTATCTTTTATGTGAGCATCATTGAAATTAACATGCCTAGCTAGGGGCGTTAAACGATAGCGCTTGTTGGGAGGCAACCCAACTTTTTTTTGTTCCTTAATTTTTGTTCCTGTTTAGTAATAAATAATTCATCTAGCCTCTGTTTAGATGTGGTTTTATGTGTTTAATTAGTGTTTGTGCCAAGTAGAACCTTTGGGAAGACTTGGGGAAAGTCTTGTTGATCAGGCTGTAAAAAACAGAAACTTTAGCGCTCACGAGAATTGCTGCCATTTTTATTTGGAGAGTGATATTTAGTTAATTATTTTTGAAGATGATTAATAGATAAATTACTCAGGTCAATAAATTTATTTGAGAATTTTATGAGTTCCAGAAGTATACGTTTGATCCAGATTACTACAGACTGTTCTGTTTTTGACAGATTCTGTTTTTCATGTGTTGTTTACTTATTTTGATGAATCTATGACTAGTAGAAGAGTTTATAAACCATATAGAAGTTGTAATACAGTAGATTTAACACCAATATAAATAAAGAATGAGTTCATTACAGTACCTTGAAGTGGTGATTTATTTTCTTATACTAACGGAGCTTACGAGTTTTCTGTTAAGTTTTGTGTTGTGAAGTTTTAAAGTTTTGGGTAAGGATTCGATGGACTATGGAATAAGGAGTGGCAAGAACCTAAGCTTGGGGATGCCTAAGGCACCATAATGTAATATTCAAGGACAACCAATAGCCTAAGCTTGGGTATGCCCCGGAAGGCATCCCCTCTTTCGTCTTCATTCATCGGTAACTTTACTTGGAGCTATATTTTTATTTACCACATGATATGTGTTTTGCTTGGAGCGTCAATTTATTTTGTTAGCATTTGCTTGCTGTTATTTAGAAAAAAAAATTTGCTCTTTTATTTCAATAAAAGTGGCATTGATAGCCTTCACTATGCCTATTTTAGAAGTCCACATGTTGCTGTTTGAAAACAGAAAGTTTACCGCTTTTGCAATAATTCCCTAGAAAAGTCAGAATGTGATAAAATTTTGAAACCTTTTGCATATTAAGATCTGATAAATTTATTACAGTGGGAATTTTATTTCATAATTTTTGGAGCTAGGGAAGTATGGATGTTGCTGCATTCTTTACAGACTATCCTGTTTAGGAAGATTGCTGTTATGTTTGCATTGTTCGCATATGTTTGCTTATTTAATGATTCTATTTGAGGATAGGACTAGTAAATATGCAGAGACATTTAGTATGCAATGTTGAATAATAATTTTAGCGATTTGCTACAGTAGAGTATGATAAGGTTTTGGCAATGGTTTATACTAACTTATCTCACGAGTCCTTGTTGAGTTTTGTGTGGATGAAGCTTTTGAGATTTAGGGAGACCTTGATATGAGAGGGATTAAGGAGACACAAAAGCTCAATCTTGGGGATGCCCAAGGCACCCCAAGATAATATTTCAAGAAGTCTCAAGCATCTAAGCCTGGGGATGCCCCGGTTGGCATCCCCCCTTTCTTCTTCAACAACTATCGGTTAGTATCGGTTGATCCTAAGTTTTTGCTTATTCACATTATGTTTGCCATTCTTAGAATGTCATTTTATTTTGTTTTGCTTGCTGTTTGAATAAAATATCAAGATCTGAAATTATTAAATGTTAGGGAGTCTTCACATAGTTGCATAATTATTCAACTACTCATTGATCTTCATTTATATCTTTCAGAGTAGTTTGTTGTTGCTCTAGTGCTTCACTTATATCTTTTAGAGCACGGTGGCGGATTTGTTTTATAGAAACTATTGATCTCTCATGCTTCGCTTAGATTATTTTGAGAGTCTTAAATAGCATCGTAATTTGCTTAAAATCCTAATATGCTAGGTATTCAAGATTAGTAAAATCTTCTTATGAGTGTTTTGAATACTAAGAGAAGTTTGATGCTTGATGATTGTTTTCAGATATGGAGGTAATAATATCAAAGTCGTGCTAGTTGAGTAGTTGTGAAATTGAGGAATGCTTGTGTTGAAGTTTGCAAGTCCCGTAGCATGCACGTATGGTAAACGTTATGTAACAAATTTGAAACATGAGGTGTTATTTGATTGTCTTCCTTATGAGTGGCGGTCGGGGACGAGCGATGGTCTTTTCCTACCAATCTATCCCCCTAGGAGCATGCGCGTAGTACCGAGGTTTTTGATGACTTGTAGATTTTTGCAATAAGTATGTGAGTTCTTTATGACTAATGTTGAGTCCATGGATTAAACGCACTCTCACCCTTCCATCCTTGCTAGCCTCTTCGGTACCGTGCATTGCCCTTTCTCACATTGAGAGTTGGCGCAAACTTCGCCAGTGCATCCAAACCCTGTGATATGATACGCTCTTTCACACATAAACCTCCTTATATCTTCCTCAAAACAGCCACCATACCTACCTATTATAGCATTTCCATAGCCATTCCAAGATATATTGCCATGCAACTTTCCATCATTCTGTTCATCATGACACATTCATCATTGTCATATTGCTTAGCATGATCATGTAGTTGACATAGTATTTGTGGCAAAGCCATCGTTCATAATTATTTCATACATGTCACTCTTGGTACATTGCATATCTCGGTACACCGCCAGAGGCATTCATATAGAGTCACCTTTGTTCTAGTATCGAGTTGTAATCATTGAGTTGTAAATAAATAGAAGTGTGATGATCATCATTATTAGAGCATTGTCCCAAGTGAGGAATAAAAAAAGAAAGGCCATAAAAAAGAGAAGGCCCAAAAAAGGAAAAAAAAGGGAGAAAGGCCAAAGAAAAAAAGGCCCAAAAAAAGAAAATAAATAAAAAGGGGCAATGCTACTATCCTTTTTTTCCACACTTGTGCTTCAAAATCTTCATGATAGAGAGTCTCGTGTTTTGTCACTTTCATATACTAGTGGGAATTTTTCATTATAGAACTTGGCTTGTATATTCCAACAATGGGCCTCCTCAAGTGCCCTAGGTCTTCGTGAGCAAGCAAGTTGGATGCACACTCACTTAGTTTCTTTTGTTGAGCTTTCATACATTTATAGCTCTAGTGCATCCGTTGCATGGAAATCCCTACTCCTTGCATTAACATAAATCGGTGGGCATCTCCATAGCCCATTTATTAGCCTCGTTGATGTGAGACTCTCTCCTTTTTGTCTTCTCCACATAACCCCCCTCATTATATTCTATTCCACCCATAGTGTTATATCCATGGCTCGCGCTCATGTATTGCGTGAAAGTTTATGAGTTTGAGATTACTAAAGTATGAAACAATTGCTTGGCTTGTCATCGGGGTTGTGCATGCTGAGAGCATTCTTGTGTGACGAAAATGAAACATGACTAAACTATATGATTTTGTAGGGATGAACTTTCTTTGGCCATGTTATTTTGAGAAGACATAATTTCTTAGTTAGTATGCTTGAAGTATTATCATTTTTATGTCAATGTGAACTTTTGTCTTGAATCTTTCGGATCTGAATATTCATACCACAAATAAGAAGAATTACATTTGAAATTATGCCAAGTAGCACTCCGCATCAAAAATTCTGTTTTTATCATTTACCTACTCGAGGACGGGCAGGAATTAAGCTTGGGGATGCTGATACGTCTCCAATGTATCTATAATTTTTGATTGCTCCATGCTATATTATCTACTGTTTTAAATGTTTATGGGCTTTATTATACACTTTTATATCATTTATGGGACTAACCTATTAACCTAGAGCCCAGTGCCAGTTTCTGTTTTTACCCTGTTTTAGGGTTTCGAAGAAAAGGAAAACCAAACAAAGTCCAATTGACCTGAAACTTAACGGAACTCATTTTTGGAAGGAAAGAAGCCCAGAAGACTTGGAGTGCACGTCGGGGGATATGCGAGGAGGTCACGAGGGCTTAATCTCAGGTCAATATGCTTAATCTCAAGTCAAATCACACTCTGTGGTCAAACTTCCCGGAAGGTCACCCATCCTCACACTACTCCAGCCCGAGCACGCTTAACTTCGCAGTTCTATCCAACCCCAGCACCAGCTCACTTCACAGGCACTTGTTGATATATCTATCATATCAATCCTATTAAACCTTGTTGATGTCTAGGACTTTGTTCATGTTCATGAGTATGATGCAATTTTAAAAAACATTTCAAACTTTCCGGTCATATTACATATCATATTTTGAAAAAAAATCAAAAAAAATTTGAAACCAATTTTTTTCTGTTACTAGTGGCGCACCTAGCAAACGGTGCGCCACTAGTAAGTTTGAAATTTTTTGAATTTTTTGCCTCTAGATCTTAAAAGCCCCGTAACTTTTTTATGTTAGGTTTTTGGGGATTTTGAAAATGTTTAACGGGGTTCCCCCGTTAAATTCCGATGTAACTTTCCGAGTAGATGATTTTCCATATAAAAAACTTTTTAATCCGACTTTGTATGCAAAAGTTATGCCCATTTTACAAATTCCAGAGAGATTTTGCAAATAAAGTCAAAATTCATATTTGTAAATTCCCAACAAGTAGACCACATATCACATGGGAAACTTATTTTCTTTTATTTTTTTGACATTTCCATCATTTTCTTTTATTTTTTTAAACTGAAAAGGCGGTCCATGGGGGGTGCATTCGGTGGAATTTTTGGGCCAAGTTACTAATGGCGCACCGTGGGAGTGGTGCGCCATTACTAGTTAAACTAGTAATGGCGCACCACACCCATGGTGCGCCATTACTAGTTTTGAAAAAAAAATTGATTTTTTGGTGCGCCATTACTAACTAGTAATGGCGCACTGTCCACTGGTGCGCCATTACTAACAAATTTTTTTTATTTTTTTTCAAAACTACTAATGGCGCAGGGTGGGTGTGGTGCGCCATTACTATCTCAACTAGTAATGGCGCAGGGTGGGTGTGGTGCGCCATTACTATCTCAACTAGTAATGGCGCACTATCCCATGGTGTGCCATTAGTAACAAATTTTTTTATTTTTTTTTCAAAACTACTAGTGGCGCATCACACACCAGGTGGGCCATTAGTAATATATTACTAATGGCGCACCTGTATGTGGTGCGCCATTAGTGTCCATATTATCTATAGCCCTTTTCCTAGTAGTGCTCCCTCCTTTTATGGGGAAGGCGCGAGCCGCCTCTTTACCACGATGTGACGCATGCGTGCGGGAACCGCCCCACGCATGACCCCCACATCACGCGCGACCCTCCACGTCGCGCGTTCAACGCGGGTCGTGGGGAAGTGCAGCGGACGAGAAATTACTGCGGTAAAATCCCGCCCCGACTGCCCGCGCACCGTTTTGGGCATGGCCCGACAACGTGTTGCGCTTATGTGTGGCCCAGGCCCGGGGGCTCCTGTCGGTGTATGAAAGTAGGGGCGCTCCTTTTTACCCCTTTACTTGTGCACGGACAATCGGAGCCGCGCCCACGGCCACACTAAGCAGGGTAGGGGAGGGAAGCCGGAGAGAAGCCGAAGCACAAGACAACCAAGGCGATGCCAAGACCAGAAGCGCAGGAGGGCAAGAGTGTGAGGTGGACTCCCTCGGCAAGATCCTTGCCGAGGCGGCCCCCCGAAGCCCTGGCAAGAGCCTTGCCGGGGCAACTTGCCCAACACCAGCAAATCGAGCCACCCTTGAGCCCACAGGCTCCGACCCAATCAACTACATTGGGACCAGGGCTCGGGAGGCACCTCCGTGGTGGCGTGCAGATCTTTGTCAAGATCATAAACACACAGGGCCAGAAGACGGCGACCCTCGGCAGGATCCTAGCCGAGGAAATCCACAAGACCCCCAGCAAGACCCTTGCCGGAGATGACAGCAACGCCATGGCAAGACCCTTTCTGGCCCCCGGCAAGACCCTTGCCAAGGGCATCAGCAGGGCCACTGCCAGGCCCACACCAGCCAAGACTCCGCCGCCATTCGCATGCAGCTGCTAGCCCAACCATCTGGGCAGGCACCTGCGTGGCAACATGCAGCTTCCAGGCCAAATCAGCAAGCACCCGCGTGGCAGCATGTAGATCTTCATGAAGGCCCTACCACCGCGCCACCTCAGCTGCTTCCCTGCCTACACGGCACTGCATGCATCGCTAGCCTGGGCGCGTGTCGAAGCGAGGCGGAGCGGCGACGAATGGGACGGGCGTCGTTCCCATCCCCGAAATGGACACCTACATAGCACATTTAATGCACTTTGTCCCGTAATGTCGTGCGATAAGATCGCGCACTGTAGGCCTTTCCACCTCCTGTGTGCCACTGTGGCAACCCCTTTTCCTATAAAAGGAGGCCCAAGGCGACCAGGAGAGGGATTTGGCTTTTTTGAATGGGACAGCCACCGTAGCTAGTTCAGAAAGCTCAAGAACACTCAATACATCCACCAAAGCAGGACTAGGGTTTTACGCATCCTCGCGGCCCGAACTTGGGTAAACAATCCGTGTGCTAGCTCCTAAATCTGCTCTTCTCACGACCCCGCGCCCGCCGACCGTAGACGGGATCCCAATGATCCCATAGGTGTCGTTCCCACCGACAATTCAATTGTAAGATCTAAAGATATACCTTCAAGCGCTAACCTCCCTGGCAACGGCGCCAGAAAAGATCTTGATGTCTACTACACAACCTTCTTCTTGTAGACGTTGTTGGGCCTCCATGTGCAGAGGTTTGTAGGACAGTAGCAAATTTCCCTCAAGTGGATGACCTAAGGTTTATCAATCCGTGGGAGGCGTAGGATGAAGATGGTCTCTCTCAAACAATCCTACAACCAAATAACAGAGAGTCTCTTGTGTCCCCAACACACTCAATACAATGGTAAATTGTATAGGTGCACTAGTTCGGCGAAGAGATGGTGATACAAGTGTTAATATGGATGGTAGATAAAGGTTTTTGTAGTATGAAAATATAAAAACAGCAAGGTAACTAATGATAAAAGTGAGAGTAAACGGTATTGCAATGCTAGGAAACAAGGCCTAGGGTTCATACTTTCACTAGTGCAAGTTCTCTCAACAATAATAACATAATTGGATCATATAACTATCCCTCAACATGCAACAAAGAGTCACTCCAAAGTCACTAATAGCGGAGAACAAACAAAGAGATTGTTGTAGGGTACGAAACCACCTCAAAGTTATTCTTTCTGATCGATATATTCAAGAGTTCGTACTAGAATAACACCTTAAAACACAAATCAACCAAAACCCTAATGTCACCTAGATACTCCAATGTCACCTCAAGTATCCGTGGGTATGATTATACGATATGCATCACACAATCTCAGATTCATCTATTCAACCAAAACAAAGAACTTCAAAGAGTGCCCCAAAGTTTCTACCAGAGAGTCAAGACTAAAACGTGTGCCAACCCCTATGCATAAGTTCACGAGGTCACGGAACTCGCAAGTTGATCACCAAAACATACATCAAGTGGATCACGTGATATCCCATTGTCACCACTGATAAGCACATGCAAGACATACATCAAGTGTTCTCAAATCCTTAAAGACTCAATTCGATAAGATAACTTCAAAGGGAAAACTCAATTCATCACAAGAGAGTAGAGGGGAAGAAACATCATAAGATCCAAATATAATAGCAAAGCTCGCGATACATCAAGATCGTACCACCTCAAGAACATGAGAGAGAGAGATCAAACATAGCTACTGGTACATACCCTCAGCCCCGAGGGTGAACTACTCCCTCCTCGTCATGGAGAACGCCAGGATGATGAAGATGGACACCGGAGAGGGATTCTCCCCTTCGGCAGGGTATCGGAATGGGTCTAGCTTGGTTTTCGGTGGCTACGGAGGCTTCTGGCGGCGGAACTCCCGATCTAGTTTATTTTCTAGAGGTTTCTGTATTTATAGGAATTTTGGCATCGGTCTCACGTCAAGGAGGTGCCCGAGTCGTCCACGAGGCAGGCCCATGCGCCGGGGGGGCGCCCCCCACCCTCGTGGACGGCCAGGGACTCTTCTGGCCTAACTCTTTTACTCAGGGGTCTTCTTTTGGTCCATAAAAAATCGTCAAAAATTGGCACGTCAATTGGACTCCGTTTGGTATTCTTTTTATGTAAAACTCAAAAACAAGGAAAAAATAGAAACTGGAACTAGGCTCTAGGTTAATAGGTTAGTCCCAAAAATCATATAAAATTGCATATAAATGCATATAAAACATCCAAGGTTGATAATATAATAGCATGGAACAATCAAAAATTACAGATACGTTGGCGTATCAGGACGAGGGAGAGTTTCTTCAGCACGACGGCGTGGTGGCGATGATGATGAAGTTACCGACGCAGGGTTTCGCACCACGACAATATGACCGAGGTGGAAATTTGTGGAGGGGGGCACCACACATGGCTAAGAAATCAACTTGTGTGTCTATGGGGTGCCCCCCTCCCCCGTATATAGAGGAGGGGAGGAGGAGGGCCGGCCTCAAGGGGCGCGCCCAAAGGGGTGATCCCTACTCCTAGTAGGAGTAGGTTCCCTTCTCCTATCCACTAAAGCCCAATAAGGCCCAATATTTCCTCTGGTGAATTCCCGTAACTCCCCGGTTCTCCGAAAAATACTCGAATCACTCAGAACCTTTCCGATGTCTGAATATAGCCTTCCAATATACGAATCTTTACCTCTCGACCATTTCAAGACTCCTCGTCATGTCCGTGATCTCATTCGGGACTCCAAACAAACTTCGGTCATCAAATCACATAACTCATAATACAAATCGTCATCGAACGTTAAGCATGCGGACCCTACGGGTTCGAGAACTATGTATACATGACCGAGACACATCTCCGGTCAATAACCAATAGCGGAACCTGGATGCTCATATGGGCTCATACATATTCTACGAAGATCTTTATCGTTCAAACCGCATAACAACATACGTTGTTCCCTTTGTCATTGGTATGTTACTTGCCCGAGATTCGATCATCGGTATCATCATACCGAGTTCAATTTCGTCACCGGCAAGTCTCTTTACTCGTTCCGTAATTCATCATCCCGCAACTAACTCATTAGTCACATTGCTTGCAAGGCTTATAGTGATGTGCATTATCGAGAGGGCCCAGAGATACCTCTCCGACAATCGGAGTGACAAATCCTAATCTCGATCTATGCCAACTCAACAAACACCATTGGATACACCTGTAGAGCATCTTTATAATCACCCAGTTACGTTGTGATGTTTGATAGCACACTAAGTGTTCGTCTGGTATTCGGGAGTTGCATAATCTCATAGTCATAGGAACATGTATAAGTCATGAAGAAAGCAATAGCAATAAACTAAGCGATCATAGTGCTAAGCTAACGGATGGGTCTAGTCCATCACATCATTCTCTAATGATGTGATCCCGTTCATCAAATGACAACACATGTCCATGGCTAGGAAACTTAACCATCTTTGATCAACGAGCTAGTCAAGTAGAGGCATACTAGGGACACTCTAGTTGTCTATGTATTCACACATGTACTAAGTATCCGGTTAATACAACTCTAGCATGAATAATAAACATTTATCATGATATAAGGAAATATAAATAAGAACTTTATTATTGCCTCTAGGGCATATTTTCTTCAGCTATACACGAGCTATTGAACAGATATGCAAATACTATTAGGACTAAGTTCATGATAAATTAAGTTCAATTAATCATATTACTTAAGAACTCCCACTTAGATAGACATCCCTCGAGTCATCTAAATGATTACGTGATCCAAATCAACTAAACCATGTTCGATCATCACGAGAGATGGAGTAGTCTTCAATGGTGAACATCTCTATGTTGATCATATCTACTATATCATTCATGTTCGACCTTTCGGTCTCTAGTGTTTCAAGGCCATGTCTGTACATGCTAGGCTCGTCAAGTTTAACCCGAGTATTTCGCATGTGCAAAACTATCTTGCACCCGTTGTATGTGAACATAGAGCTTATCACACCCGATCATCACGTGGTGCCTCGGCACGACAAACTGTCGCAACGGTGCATACTCAAGGAGAACACTTATACCTTGAAATTTTAGTAAGGGGTCATCTTATAATGCTACTGCCATACTAAGAAAAATAAGATGCATAAAAGATAAACATCACATGCAATCAAAATATGTGACATGATATGGCCATCATCATCTTGTGCCTTTGATCTCCATCTCCGAAGCACCGTCATGATCTCCATCATCACCGGCTTGACACCTTGATCTCCATCGTAGCGTCGTGATCGTCTCGCCAACTATTGCTTCTACAACTATCACTAACGCATAGTGATAAAGTAAAGCAATTACATGGCATTTGCATTTCATACAATAAAGCGACAACCATAAGGCTCCTGCCAGTTGCCGATAACTTTTACAAAACATGATCATCTCGTACAATAACGTATATCACATCATGTCTTGACTGTAAGTGCATCTAGTGCCCCTTAGTGATTTTGGTGTATTGAAGACTTATAGGTTAAGGGACTGATGCGTTTGTGAGTGTACACATGTCTATAAGTATATGAGGAGTTTGATATTTACAGAGAAAGTCGACCCCTAAAAATGAAGTTCTTCGACTGAAGACTTTGGATTTCTGAAGACTTTGAAAGTGAAGAAATTGATGTAATCCTGAAGACTTGGTCTTCATTCGAGGAACATGAAGCATGAAGACTTTTGTTTTCATAGTTTCTTTTTCTCTTTCTTAAGTCATAGGAAACACCGTACAGTTAAAGGGGGTCGAGGAAATACTAAGGAAAATTTTCCATGTGATTCTCAACTCAAATCCTACACCTACCAATCCCTTCGAGTGAAGCCATTGGAAATCTCATACAGCTCAGTTAATTTTTTCAGCGACAGAGACGAAGTTCTTCAGGTCTCTCAGGAATTTGTTCTGATTGAGGAGTTAGGAATTCGCTAGTGCGGATTGCCTACACAATGAGGAACATGATAGCCCAAAGGAATTTGCTACTCAAAATTCCGACCGTTGTTGTGCTATGCACCAGCTATCCCAAAATATCTACCCACCTAACGGTCATATCATTGAAGGGCATTTATGTCTTATCATGTCGGGCTGCTCCCTAGGCTATAAATATCTGCCCCCTACAACCACTAGCTAGTTGGCTACTCCGAGAGAAACTGACACTTGTCATTTGAGAGCATCCCATCCTCCGAGGACTTTGAGTGAAAATCCTAAAGTGAGGAAAACCCAAACCCAAACACCTACAAACCCAAAGTGATTGAGCATCACTGAAGAGATTGATCATATGTGGATCCAATGCTTGATACCTTTGAAGACTATGCATCTTCCAAACGGTTAGGCGTCATGGTCTAGAGCATCCAAGAGGAAATTGTGGATCGCCGAGTGACCGAGTCTGTGAAGGTTTGGAAGTCACCTAAAGACTTACCACGAGTGATTGGGCGAGGTCTGTGTGACCTTAGCTCAAGGGAATATGGTGAGGACTGAGTGTCCTGAGCTGCGTGTTCAGGATTGGGTGTCCGGGACTATTTGTCCTCAGGTTTAAATACCTAGCCACCCTAACCAGACGTACAACTATCACAACAGTTGGAACTGGTCTACCAAATCATTGTCTTCACCAAGCTACCTGGTTCCATTTCCTCAACCCTTCCATTTCCTCATTTCTGTGTTGTGTGCTTGTTCATATCTGTTTGAAGACTTTGACTAAAGACTTTCTCTATTTCCTCAGCTCAATATCTTCAGTCTGTCCGTCTTCATTCTGTTTATCCTATGTTTACGCTTTCTGTACTCTGTGCTTGTTTTCATTTCATCATGAAGACCATGCTTATGTTTTGTTATGTTTATATCTGAGTACTTATTCCACTACAAGTAGTTCTTCACTCAGGAATTTCCTCACCCTGGAATTCCTCAGTGAAGAATTCATAAAAATCGCCTATTCACCCCCTCTAGTCGATATAACGCACTTTCAATTGGTATCAGAGAAAGGTACTCCCTTGTTCTATGTGATTTTGGTTTAACCACCTCGAGTTTTAGTTATGTCGACCACAGGTATGATCAAGGTTTCTGCTGGGTGTCCTACCTTCGATGGGACGGACTACCCTTACTGGAAGAATAAGATGCGCATGCATCTTGAGGCAATTGACAATGATCTCTGGTACGTTGTGGAAAATGGCATCCCCTCTGTCACTCCTACCATCAACACTGCTGATGTGAAGAGATTCAAGCAACTCGACTCTCAAGCGAAGAACATCATATGTGGCCATCTGAGCAAAGGGCAGTATGGCAGAGTGAGTGCTTTGGAGACAACTAAGCTTATTTGGGACAGGCTGTCCAAGGTCAATGAGGGAGTATCAACATAGCATGACTCTCGAGTTGATGTTCTTCGCAATCTCTTCAACCGCTTCAAAAGACTCGATAATGAAAATGTTCAGCAAACCTTCGATCGCCTCACTGACATCTCAAATGAGCTTCAAGCACTTGGTGCCACTGATATCACCGACTATGAGGTGGTGAAGAAATTGCTGAGATCGCTTGAAGTCTCATTTGATACCTTGGCATTGATGATACAAGAACGTGGAGACTATAAGTCACTTGATCTTGCTGATATCCTCGAGAGACTAAACACTCATGAGTTCTAGCTTGCTGAGAAGAGAGATCTCTATGGACCAAGTTATGGTAGATCACGGGCTCTGAAGGCCAAGGTAATGTCTGAATCTGAAGGTGAAGATTCTGGCAGCAGCCTTGGTGACCCTGAAGAACTGAGCCAGGAGCTAGCAATGCTCGTGAGGAAGTTTTAGAAGTTCTCAAGATGTGGTCGCTTTGGTAAATCCTCAAGAAGTCGTGACTTGAAATCAGATGCCTCATCCCATGATTACAAGAAGAGACTTTGTCACAAATGAAGAAAGCCGGACACTACATTCAAGATTGTCCTCAGTGGGAAAAGGAATCAAAGAATAAAAAGTACAAGGATTACAGTTCTGATGATTCAAAGAAGAAGAAGAAATCTTCAAAGTCCTCACCATCAAAGTCTTCAAGGTCCTCATCTCACAAGAAGAGCAGCTCCAAGAAGGCGCGGGCATTCATTGGCAAGGAAATGGACTCTGAGGCTGAATCGGAGGAAAATGAGGAAGAGGAGGAATCTGAGGAGTTAGACTCTGGTGTGGTGAGCCTAGCCATCGCTACCGCATTTGTCAGCAAGTCCATCTTCAACTCTGAAGAAAAGGAACTCCCCAACACTACTGATGACGGTGATGAGGACTACGCTCCCACCTATTGCTTCATGCAAAAGGCTCAAAGGTACTCAAATATCCCTCCTCTGAATCTAGTGAGGATGAATCTGATGAAAACCTCAAACCCAGCTATTCTAAACTTACTAAGATTGCTGTGAAACTACAAAAGGCTCTTAAAAAGGTTCAAAACATGCTAGATAAAAGCGATGATATGTTGGGCGAGGAAATGGATCGCACTAAAATTTTGACTGAAAATCTTCAGAGACTTCAGTCCAAGTTTGACAATCTTCAAAGTCATCATAACACTCTCCTATCTGATCATGAGAAGCTTTCTTATGAATTTCTTCAAAGAAAGCAAGATCTTGAGCGGTTAAGAGTGAGTTATGAAGATCTTCAGAAGGAGCGTGATTCATTACTTGCTCAACAGATCAGCACTACTCAGGATGAATTTGTTCCTCCATGTTTGAAGTGCATTGAACGTGAAACTGCTAATTGTTCACCTGAATGCTCAAATACTTCCATTGCTGCAAATTCTTCAACTGCCTCTGCTATCACTAATTCCTCATCTGAGGACATTGCTAGTATCACTGATGATGCAGGGCTGAAGGAATTGTATATGACAGGCATGTACAAAAGCCTCAAAGGGCATCAGGCTCTTTGTGACGTGCTTAAAAAGCAGATCCTCAACAGGAACCCTAGGAAAGAGGGTATTGCCTTTGAGAGGAAACTCAATGCTAATGGGACCTACTGTAAACCTGTGCAGTATCCCAAAACCTCATGGGTTGCTGCAAAGGGACCTTTAGTGGATCCATCTACTTTATCTGGCTTTACATGTGAATCTTCACATTCTTCTGATGAGTCATTTGACTCCAATTATAAACTATTCAAAAATCAGAATGGTGAAGTATTTGCTAGATATGTTGGCACTAACTACAGGAACCGTTCTCCTATGAAGAAAATCTATGTTCCCAAAAGGTGCCTTGAAAATCTTCAAGTGAATGTCATCATGACACCACCTGTGAAGAATAGGAACCCCAGACCAAATTCTTCATATGGATCCAAGTCCTCATACGGACCAAACACCTCACGTGGATCAAATTCCTCAAAAGGATCAAAGTCCTCATATGAACATCATCATGCTAACCCGGCTGTTTCGCAAGGAAGATCTAAGGATTATGGATATGTGCATTATTCTTCAAATCATTATGTTCATAAGTCCTCAAAGAATTTCTCTGCTTACTCTTATGCTTACCCTAACCCCTCTGATGTGAAACGAAGTGGATTGGCATCTATGCCACCTTTCTCTTATGGAGCTCGCAAAATGATGAACTCTTTGCCACCCCTTCAGATGTGGGTGGTGAAGAAAAAGAACTAACCTCTTATGCCGGGTCAGGTCTCCAGACGAACTTAATCGTCTAAAGAACTTGCTGGAGACCTGAATTTGCTTGAAAGGGCGCAAGCTAATCATGAAGAAATGAATTTTCATTTCTCACATCCTCATACTACTTTATCTGTTCTATTGCTTGATGAAATTGATACCATATTCTTCACTAATGAAGTATATGAGTTCATAAGTTGCACTAATTCATCTGCAGGATGATCAACCCAAAGCCACTGAGTGGGTCCTCGATAGTGGATGTACAAATCACATGACTGGTGACAGGAGCTTATTGATGGACTCTACTTTATCTCCATCACATCTGAAGCATATCACCTACGCTGACAAAGGCAAAAGCAAGGTATTGGGTCTAGTTAAGGTTGCAATCTCAAAGGATCGACACATGGACAAAGTCATGCTTGTCGAGTCCTTAGGGTTCAACCTCATGTCTGTCTCAATGCTTTGTGATCTTGATATGGTTGTTGTCTTTGGCAAGTATCGTTGTGTTGTGATCATGGAAGCTGACAATTCCAAAGTCTTCGAAGGCTTTAGGAGAGGAGATTTGTATATTGTTGATTTCTCCACAGGACCACAACCTGCTACATGTCTACTTGCAAAAGCTTTAGAAGGCTGGCTATGGCATCGATGACTTGGTCATGCTGGCATGAGGAATGTGCACACGCTCATGAAGAAGAAGCGTGTCATTGGCATCGAGGGTGTCAAATTCCTCAAGGACCATTTTGTGTGGAGCTTGTGAAGATGGAAAGATGACCAAGGCCAAGCATTCAACGAAGACTATCATGACTACTACTCGACCATTTGAATTGCTTCACATGGATATATTTGGCCCTACTCACTATGCCACATTTACTAATGTTGCATCTTTATATGGCTTTGTCATTGTTGATGATTATTCTCGATATACATGGGTGCATATCATCACTTACAAAACTGAAGTGCAGGAAGTCTTCAAACGATTTTCCTAGAGGGCTTCAACCAACTTTGGTGTGAAGATCAAGCACATCAGAAGTGATAATGGAACTGATTTCAAGAATACTAGTCTTGATGACTATCTTGATGAACTTGGTAGTACTCATGAGTTATCTGCTCCTTATACTCCTCAGCAAAATGGCGTCGTGGAGCGCAAGAACATGACTCTTGTTGAGATGGCCCGCACTATGCTTAATGAGTACAAGACGCCTCCTCGCTTTTGGCCTGAGGTAATTGATACTGCGTGCCACATCATGAACAGGGTATATCTTCACAAATTCTTCAAGAAGACTGCATATGAAATCCTCACTGACAAGAAACCCAATGTGAGTTGTTTCAAAGTCTTTGGTGCTAAATGTTGGATTAGAGATCCTCAACACAATTCTAAATTTGCACCGAAAGCACATGAAGGTTTTATGCTCGGTTATGGTAAGGACTCGCACACCTACAGACTCTTCAACACCTATCACCACAAGGTTGTTGAAACTGTAGATGTGTGGTTCGATGAGACTAATGGCTCGCAAAGAGAGCACCTTCCTCCTATGACAGATGAAATGCCTCCTGAGGAATTTATTAAGTTCAAGGCTATTGAGGATGTCATTCCTACCGAAGAATCTGCTGAAGAAGTCATTCTAGAACATGAAGAATGTCATGCTGATGCACCTGAGGAAAATGGTGCTAAAGAAAATACTGATCAAATTCCTCAACGACAACCCGCTCATCCTCGCTTTGCAAATGAAGTGCAAATTGAGAAAATCATCAGCAACATCAACATTCCAGGTCCTCTCACACGCTCAAGAGCTTCACATTTATCTAAATTTTGTGGGCACTTTGCTTTCGTCTCTACCATAGAGCCCACTAAGGTAGATGAAGCATTTCTGGAGCCTGAGTGGATTCAAGCTATGCAAGAGGAATTACATCAATTCGAGCTCAACAACGTCTAGGAACTGGTCAAACATCCAGATCCTCGCAAGCACAATATCGTCGGCACAAAGTGGATCTACCGTAACAAGCAAGATGAAAATGTCCTTGTGGTGAGGAATAAGGCACGACTTGTAGCTCAAGGCTACACACAGGTTGAAGGAATTGATTTAGATGAAACTTTTGCACCTGTTGCTAGACTTGAAGCTATTCGCATATTAATTGCTTATGCTAACCATCATGATATCATCTTATATCAAATGGATGTGAAAAGTGCATTCCTCAATGGTAAGCTTGAGGAAGAAGTATATGTTGCTCAGCCCCCAGGTTTTGAAGACCCAAAGCATCCTGACAAAGTCTTCAAACTCGATAAGGCCCTCTATGACCTCAAGCAGGCCCCACGGGCGTGGTATGATACTTTTAAGGAATTCCTCATGAAGAAAGGCTTCAAACCTGGTTCACTTGACCCAACTCTTTTCACTAAATCTTATGATGGTGAATTGTTTGTGTGCCAAATTTATGTTGATGATATCATTTTTGGATGTACTAACCAACGTTATAGTGATGAATTTGCCTATATGATGAGTGAAGAATATCAAATGTCTATGATGGGAGAATTGAAATTCTTCTTAGGTCTTTAGATTCGTCAACAGCGCAATGGCATATTCATATCTCAGGAGAAATACCTCAAGGATGTACTGAGGAAATTCGGGATGCAAGATTGCAAAGGAGTCAAAATCCCTATGCCCACAAATGGCCACCTATGCACTGATGAAAATGGTATTGACTTCGATCAAAAGGTATACCGCTCCATGATTGGTTCTTTATTGTACTTATGTGCATCTAGGCCAGATATTATGCTTAGTGTTTGCATGTGTGCCCGATTTCAAGCTACACCGAAGGAATCACACCATAAGGCTGTGAAGCATATTCTTCGATATCTAGCTCACACACCAACACTTGGATTATGGTACCCCAAGGGCTTGGCTTTTGATCTCATTGGATATTCAGACTCTGACTATGCTGGTGATCGTGTGGACCGCAAGTCAACATCTGGCACATGCCATTTCCTCGGACGATCTTTGGTCTGTTGGTCCTCGAAGAAACAGAACTACGTATCACTGTCTATTGCTGAAGCTGAGTACATTGCTACTGGTTCTTGCTGTGCTCAACTGCTATGGATGAAGCAAACTCTCTAGGACTACGGCATCAACGTGAAGAATGTGCCACTCTACTGTGACAATGAGAGTGCCATCAAGATTACTCATAACCCAGTTCAGCACTCGAAGACAAAGCACATTCAGATTCATCATCATTTTCTTCGTGATCATGTCTTGAAGGGTGACATCTCTATTGAGCATGTGAAGACTGAAGAACAGCTAGCCGATATCTTCACTAAGCCCTTGGATGAGAAGAGATTTATCAAGTTGCGGTGTGAGCTAAATATCCTAGAATCTTCGAATGTTCTTTGAAAAGGACACTCATCCTAACATTTATGCAAAATTGATGAGTTAGATGTGCAACACATGAAGAAACATTTTTCTTCAATAAATGAAGAATAACACTCTAAGTGTGACGAAATTAACAAATAATTTGATTCTTAGAACCCTACGACAATTGTACACGGTGTCTGAAATCATCATTCTTATACGGTGGGTCACACCACCACCAAAAGTTGAAAATCTTCAATTTGAGTTTTTTTTCTCAGCTTTGAAATTCCTCAGTTGTTTTTCAACTTGCATTGTCTTCACTCTTTCCGTCATTTTTCTTCATTGGCTATATATATATACATATATATATATACACACACTACAAAAAAAGACACATCCATGACATTTTGGGTGGAACGAAAAAAAATTCTGTCATACATATGACACTTTTGTGATGATAATTGTGACAAAACCCGGTATCATCATAGATGTGGTGGGCTCCTACTTCTATGACAAAAAATCATGACAGAAAATGGGTTTTTCGTCCTGGGCGGGCCGGAGACGCAGCTGCATGACATTCTTTGGGCCGTCCATAACGGAAAAAACCGTGGTAGAAGCGAGGGGGAGGAAAATTTCGGAAAGTTCCTGGTTACGGTGGGAGGTCGGGGGCCGAGCGATGCACGTTTCTCTCATAGATGTACGCGCGTGTGTGCGAGGCGTTGGCTCTAACTGAACCCGAGCGAGGCGTTGGGATCTAACTGAACCCGAGCGATTGCACTGTAGGCTACACGTTACTGAACCCGAGCGATCAATCGATGGCTGTTAACTGAACCCGATCGAGCGATTCCTTCGCTACTGCTGCTAACTGAAGCCGATCGATTGGATGAACAGTGAGCATTGCGGGGGGTTTGGATGAACAGTGAGCGGTGGCGTTGCCTCTGGATGAACAGGACCCCATGGTGTGGAGGGCTGGATGAACAGTAGACGGTGGAGGGGTGCCCGTGGAGGGGTGGTTGAGCAGGACCCCGTGGTGTGGAGGGCTGGATGAACAGTAGACGGTGGAGGGGTGCCCGTGGAGGGGTGGTTGAACAGTAGCCGGTGGAGTAGCGCGCGGTGGAGGCTGGATGAATAGGAGCCCGTGGAGGCTGGAGGAGGTCGACGGTGGAGATGAACAGTATCCCGTGGAGTTCTGTTTTGCGGTACGCCACACCCCTCCCAATCAACAGGACCCCCGTTTCGACCGTAGCGCTCCAACACAAGTCCATTTCCTCCGTTTTGCGGTACGCCACACCCCTCCCGATCAACAGGACCCCCGTTTCGACCGTAGGAGGTCCGTTTCCTCCGTTTTGCGGTACGCCAGACCCCTCCCGATGAACAGGATCCCGCTTCGAACGTGGCTGGTGGAACACAAGTCCGTTTCCTCCGTTTTGCGGTACGCCAGGCCTCGTTTCCATCGCATGTTCCGTCCAAGCCCTCCCAATGAACACGACCACGCATTCTGTTCCGACCCAGCCGGTTGGCTCCCACGCGTTCCATTGCCTCCTGATGAACACGACGCAGTCCGTTGCCTCCCCATGAACACGACGCATTCTGTTGCCTCCCCATGAACACGACGCATTTCGTTGCCTCCCCGTGAACACGACGACGACGCTGTTTCTCCGTTCCGACCCAGCCATGTACACGAGCCCTGGCCGTACGTATGTGCGAGTAGGCATTCGAGACCCTGCCCGTATGTACTTATGTGGCCGTATTTTCTTTCTTGCACCCTGGCCGCTGTACGTACGTGTACATGCTATGTGCGCGCCTCTACTACGACACGTACGCGCCTCTACTACGACATGTGCGCGCCTCTACATCGACCAGTATATATGTACGTACACGTTCGCGACCAGAATGACAATGCTACGTACGCTTCGACCAGGTGGGTCCCGACTGTCAGGCACTTCCTTGCCTGCGAAGATGTAGCTGGTGGGTCCCAGCAGTCAGGGGGGCGAATCGTTTTGTTTTTGTTTTTTTTTTGCCCGGACGCACTTCCTTGCATGTGAAGGTGTAGCTGCTTGTGACGCCCCGAGACCGATGCTCGAGAAGACTTCCATATATTCTGGGTTTTGCCGTGTGTTTCATTTGTGCTTGCCCTTTTATTTTGCATTGCATCATGTCATCAAGCCATCATATCATTAATTTTATAACTCTTCTAAATAAATTGTGTGGATCTTCGATCCATTTAAATCGAGGGAGTTCACATGGTGAAATTCTCTTTATAACATATAAAAGTCTCCTACTATTATTGGGGAGCTATATTAAAAAATCCATTGTTTTGGAATTCACCTTAACACACTTGCCAAATCCCAATGCCTTTGTTATGACAACTTTTGGCCTCTAACTTTGCTATATATCCTTTATCTATTTTTTCGGAGCTCCACCGAGATTCTCAATCGTTTCTGGACCGTCCTAGCACCCACTTTCTATTAGAACCCATTTGAATTAAATTCAAATGAGTGTGGACCTAGTTTGCCCAAACCTCTTCCAACCATTTTTGTTAAATCCTTCATTTTTTTCTTGGTCCAAGGAAAATATCCCTGTTGGTCTAAGTCCTTTTCTAATTCTCTCTTTCTGTTATCCAAAGTTCTCTTTATTTTTATTTTTTATTGGGAGCCTAATTTAGCCTTCCAGGCTGGCCCTCTCCTTCTCTCTTCCTAGTCTTCCTTTTAGCCCAGCCCAACAAGGCCAACCCTTGACCTTTTGGCCCAAGGCCCGTATCCCTCCTAACCCTAGGCGCTTCTGGACTCTCTCCCTCGCGCCGCCAGAGTCAGCGAGCGCTGCGGCCTCGCTCGACCCCCTCCTCTCGTCGTGATCCTTTTTTCTCTCTCTCTCTCTCGATCTCCCACGCCCGATCCCTGTCGCGCACCTCTCCCTTCACTCTTTCCCTCGCGCCGCCACCACGCATCACACACATCGCACCAGGGAGAGAAGATCCCCACGCTCCTTCCTCCTCTTTCTCGCTACCTCCTCCCTCACCTGCGGCCTCCTCCTCGTCGCCCCGCGCCTCCCCGAGAGCCACCTCCGCCTCGACTAGCGCCGCCCCTCCGTCGTCCGCTTCCGGCGTCTCTGACCCTCCTCTACATCGACCTCCCCTGCGCCAAGCCCCGCTACCAGCCTGCTACCTCGCCTCCCCAACCCGAGCTGGCCCGGATCCGGCCATCTTCGACACCTTGGGTCGCTGGCCATGGACGCCTCTGTTCCATCGCCGGACGGCTGCTTCTCCGCGCGCCTCTGTTCGTCATCGTTGTCACCACAAGCCCGGTGACCGCTTCCTGCCGCTGACCACCACCATCGCCTCCTTGCTGCTGCGTCGTTCGCAAGTCCCGCTGGAGGCCACACGCGAGCCCGCGTTGACTTCCCCTGCTCCACCACCATCAGCGCCCGGCAGCTCCTCTGTTCGTGACTCGTGCTGTTGCTGCTCGCCTTGCCACTGCCATGGCCTCTCACTTGTAGCCCCTCACCAAGCATGCTACGTGATGCTTCCCCTTTTGTCGTTGCCAAGGCCACTGAATCCAAGGACACAAGACCGCCTCGGTGGATTCCTTTCGACAAGTACCACGACGACCGTCGAGACCGCCAAGTTCAACTACAGATGAACGTTTTGGAATCGCCAAGTCAGACTACAATGCGAAGACCATGTACAACTACTGACACCCATGGATTTCACCAAGTACCTATACCGACGACCGAGACCCTGGTTTCGACAAGTCCCTCACGGCGACCCTGAACATCTACGAACCGTGTACTACTACCGCCGCTGTAATTTTGACGAGAAACGTGTACCACTACCGTTGTGAGTACCTCTACCATCGGCATGTACCCCTACTTCCACTACCGTCACGAGAACAACTACTTCCTCTACGAACTTGAACCGCTCGAGAATGCTTCCTTGGAAGGTATAACCACCGAGATGACGCCCGTGAACGAATGTTGTATGTTGTATGTTGTATGTGATGCCCATGTGTTGCTCCGTGTCCGAGTTGTTTGTTGCACGTAGCCCCACTTTTGCCTTGCCACCGTCATGTGGGAACCCGGAAACCGGGATCACCCCACCATCTTGCTTTACTCGCTCACACCCTATCTTTTCACCGGCATCTCAATCGAGTTATCAGAACCGGATCGTCGCCGCGGCACCCCTTTTCTTTCCACCATGGTGACAAATGCTTCATAATATGCTCTTGTTAACATTTTCATAAAAACCTGCATAAACTTGCAATGTCATCCGCATCATGATAACAACAATTAAAATGCTTAAATTGTTGTTTGCTTTTAAATTACTAATGCATATGGGGTTTTACCGGGTTTGTTGCTTGTTATATCCAGCCCCATTTAAATTGTTTAGATGGTATAGTTTTTGTTATGCTTCACCTCTTGCCATGTTAACCAACCTTTAATATTGTTGAGTACCTAACCGGGAGTGAACTAAATAATTGATGTGGTGTTCCGTCAATATGCAACTCGTTGCATATTGAGCTCCACTTAACTTGTAATTTTGTTTGTGCCCCTTGCCATGCCATGCCTCATTAAACCGGACATGCATCATACTTGGTTGTGCATCATGTCATGCTTATGTGGTGGTTGTTTACTATGTTGTTTGCTTCTTTCCGGGTTGTTTCCCTCGTTAGCTTCGGCTCCATTCCGGAGTTGTGAGGATCCGTTCGACTACGTACGTTTGTCTTCTTCATGGACTCGTTCTTCTTCCTTGCGGGATTTCAGGCAAGATGATCATACCCTCGAAATCACTTCTATCTTTGCTTGCTAGTTGCTCGCTCTTTGCTATGCCTATGCTACGATACCTACCACTTGCTTATCATGCCTCCCACATTGTTGAACCAAGCCTCTAACCCACCTTGTCCTAGCAAACCGTTGATTGGCTATGTTACCGCTTTGCTCAGCCCCTCTTATAGCGTTGTTAGTTGCAGGTGAAGATTGAAGTTTGTTCCTTGTTGGGACATGGAGATGTTGTTCCTTGTTGGAACATGTTTACTTGTTGGGATATCACAATATATCTTATTTAATTAATGCATCTATATACTTGGTAACGGGTGGAAGGCTCGGCCTTATGCCTGGTGTTTTGTTCCACTCTTGCCGCCCTAGTTTCCGTCATATCGGTGTTATGTTCCTGGATTTTGCGTTCCTTACGCGGTTGGGTAATAATGGGAACCCCTTGACAGTTCGCCTTGAATAAAACTCCTCCAGCAATGCCCAACCTTGGTTTTACCATTTTCCACCTAGCCTTTTCTTTCCCTTGGGTTCTGCAGACTCAAGGGTCATCATTGTTTTAAACCCCCGGGCCAGTGCTCCTCTGAGTGTTGGTCCAACTTGTCAGCCGTCGGTGGCCACCAGGGGCAACTCTGGGCTAGCCTACCGGAAGTTTGGACAATCTGGTGTGCCCTGAGAAAGAGATATGTGCAGCTCCTATCGGGATTTGTCGGCACATTCGGGCGGTGTTGCTGGTTTAGTTTTAACTTGTCGAAGTGTCTTGTTGTACCGGGATACCGAGTCTGATCGGAACGTCTCGGGAGGGGGTCTATTCCTTCGTTGACCATGAGAGCTTGTCATGGGCTAAGTTGGGACACCCCTGCAGGGATTTGAACTTTCGAAAGCCGTGCCCGTGGTTATGGGCAGATGGGAGTTTGTTAATGTCCGGTTGTAGAAAACCTGAACTTGACCTTAATTAAAATGAATCAACAGCGTGTGTAACCGTGATGGTCTCTTTCCGGCGGAGTCCGGGAAGTGAACACGGTGTTGAAGTTATGCTTGACGTAGGTTGTTTTAGGATCACTTCTTGATCATACTTGTATCGACCGTGCTTTGCCTTCTCTTCTCGCTCTCATTTGGATCGTCAGCTGGATCAGACTGAGCTGCTGCCGCTGTCAGTGCTAGAGCAACTGCGGTGCTCGATCTGTGCGACACAGCAGCGATCGTGTCTAGTATGATATGATCATCTTTCTAACTTGACTAGGATCCGTGACCGTGATCCAGTTTTTTCTTCATTTCTTTTAAACGCGAGAAGGACTAATTGTGGCATTTTTGTTAAACCAAACTGCAGTTCATCATAGGGATTCAGCTTGTACTCAGACAACAGACTGATCCAATTTTTTCCAGTAATATAAGTGATGGACAGTGCCTTCGTTACTGACACGACATAAGAAGTGAAACCTGCAAAAATAGTCATCGTAGAGCAAACCAAACGGTTTATTCTGTGATGAATGTCACATGGCAAAACCTGCATCGTAAAATTGCAGGAAAAGAAAGAAAACATGACATTAAATCAATAAGATTTAGACAGTAAATCAATAAGATTTACTTGATGTGACACGAGTGAATCCTTACCAGGAAATCACTATGTTGAAGTACTAAACAGAAGATTGATCGTCCAACTACGCGTGGCATGCAGGGGCCCCGCCTACTCCCACAAGCAAGACAGTCCAAAGGTCGCGACAAATTGTATGGACCGAACATCCATGGGTTTGGAAATCCTGGTGGGTGCGATAAACCCTGCAATGCATACATATATTTGAGTGTAACCATAATTGATAACCCGTCCTCACAAAAAATATGATCTGGATACTTCAAAATATACAGACTGAATTGAGTGGACAGACATTAACATAGACCGTTCTCAGGACTGACCACACACCAAAAGCGGCAGTACTAATAAACAATACAGGGTTCACAAACACAAATCAAGTACTGAACAATAGTACTTACTAAAGACAAGCAAAGTTGCACTAACTAAACTCTGCAGACTATTTCTTGCCACCGACCTACGGGATGAACCCCGCATAACTGACTAGGCCATGGACTTCGTGTGAGATGTCTACATGCACCATCACCATCTTGTCAACCTTGGACAACCTAACAGAGTGGTCTTTCCACTCATAAACATGATGATGAAGACAGGCCGCATCAGATTTGTTGGGAAGCTTTACAAGAACCACACCCTTCGTAATCGAAGGCACAACCAGGAAATTGTTGTGGTTAAGTACAGCCTCGAGAACACGCGTGACAACAATGCTACAGGAAAATAATAGTTTAGGACACGTGGCGACAAGGACACAGTAGCTGGATAGTTCAGCAGTAGAACTCATCATCAGGTCTTCCAGTTCACACGGCATAACTTTGAGAACTTCACCTCCACTGCGGACCTGGTTCTAATTCAAACAGAAACCATATTTTATTACTACCTCCGTTCAGAAATATAAGATGATTTTCGATATTATACTCCATATATGACTACATATACGCACAGAAATGAGTGAACAATTACATGCAATATCCATAACACAAGTTACTTAGGCAAATATACTGTAACGCCCCGGACACACCCGCCGGTGGTCGTTACTCCTGGCGGGATATAGACTGGCCCCACATATCAGTACTAGTCTTTTCTGTGCACTTTGTCCTCACTCATGTGCACCCGGGAGCAACTTCCCGGTCGGTCACCCATCCTGACACTACTCCAAGATGAGCACACTTAACTTTGGAGTTCTGTCCGAATGGGCTCCCGGAAAAGAAGGAATTCCTTATTGATATGAGTAGTCTACCATCCCTAATAAGCCAGGCTATCACATATACCCTCTTAAAAGGTAGCATTGATGTTCATAAAGTACTAGTTGAAAGTAATCTAT
Source organism: Triticum urartu (assembly GCF_003073215.2). Lineage (NCBI taxonomy): Eukaryota > Viridiplantae > Streptophyta > Magnoliopsida > Poales > Poaceae > Triticum > Triticum urartu. The sequence continues at coordinate 148,228,193 of NC_053028.1, read as the reverse complement.
AAGAAATCAGTGTCAACCTCTCGCATGTTTTGGTCAAAAGAGGAATTTAGAACCGTCATTTGGCACACTAAAATCACATGCAAGATCACCCAGAAAGTTGTACTACCAGTACTAGTACTGCGTGTTAGATGAAAAAACACGATCAAGATCGAGAAAAAGATCGTCAACAAGAGACATTACCTGGACTTGCTTAATGAGGGATCCCGGAGAGGGGGGCTTGGACATGGCGATGGCTTTGAGCTTGTCTGCGGTAGTCTCGGCGGGGTGCTTGCGCTTCTTCGTACCATGAGCCTCGACGGTTTTGGCCAGAGCCATAGACATCACGTCGGCCGGTGCTCCGGCGTCCATCCAAGAGAGGAAGCTGAGAGAGAAGAGTGAAAGGAGGAACGAGATGAGGGAGAAGCGAAGCGAGTGGGGGTTTTCTTCAAGAGAGGAAGCTGAGAGAGAAGAGTGAAATGATGGTTGCTTCGTCCGTCCAACTTACTGCTGGAAAGGAGGGGGTTTTGTGATTTGACGGCTCATTGGGCATTACTACGGCGGTTCGATCCGGGTAGTCTACCGTCACTCTACTACGGAGTAATTTAGTGCATGGCTGGTGGACCCAGGTGCTGGCTGTCCCACACGTCGGCGAGTGAGTAATTTAGTGCATGGCTGGAGGAGGATCCGCACGGTAGAGCGTCTTCACTATTTTTCTGAAGAAAAAAATGATTACAGCAAGCGTTTCCACTCTTATGACGGAGAAGTGCGAAACACGGCAGCCACTTGAACATACACAGTGCTCCTACTAATAGGCATGTGCAGTGGTTCATACGTCAGTACTACACAATCTTGTTGCTAGTGTAGTAAGATATGACGATAACAAATGATGTTGTGCGCATGTCAACTACTCCTATATGTAACATAGTACCGCTTTTTCGACTGTCCGGTCGAGAATGAACGGTGAGATCAATGTTAACAGAACTAGGTCCACGGCGCACGGAGAGTACGGTGCTATAGTACTCCACAAAACATGAACCATATGAAGCACGAATAGTGTTAGGCAGGGTGTATGAAGGGTGCACGGGATGGGAGCAAAAGTTCCCTTCTCGACCCACTTTTGGGTGTTTGGCAGAGTGCATGAAGGGTGCATGAGTCCACACTAGTAGGTTGACAAAAATACACGAAGAGGAAACAACTATATTGAGATGAGAATGCAACCAAACACACCCACACGCTTTGTGCTACAGTGACTGATCTGCACCGTCTGAGTTTGATCCAACGGTCATGTTGCGCCGAGACATGGACATGCCCATGCAGAGGGCGCCTAAACACCACTGAAGTCCCTCTGCTTCTCGAGGCGCACGGCGTTGGAGATGCAGGGTGCAACCGCCCGCAGAGCCTGCTCCCGGTCGACGGGAGCCAGTGTCAGGCGCCTCACCTCGGACTCCGTGATCTGCTACGCCGCCATGGCACCAGGTAGAAGCAATGGGGAGAGGAAGCAAAGGGGGCGAAACGGCTGAAAGGCAATGCAATCTATGGGAAGGCGGAGGGAGCGGGGAATCTTTTGGTTTTCACCAAGGTAAAACACCAGTCGACGACTTCTCACATCAAGGAGCAGTGGGTTTTTACAGGCGGAGTCATCGGGACTAATTGCTGCCGCGCCTGCTCCCGTCAATCAAAAAATTAAAAATCCTGCCGCGCCTGCTCCCGTCAATCAAAAATTAAAAATCCTGCCGCACCCAAACACCAGAGCAACGCCGCGGTGGATATTTAAATTTACCTGCCGGCAAGTAGATAAAAAAGGGGTGAAAAACAAATGTGGCGGCAGCATAGCTAATCGGTCGAACTAGCCCAACTAGCTAGCCACCGTGCTTCACTGATGTACTCAACGGGAAAGGTGGTCTTTCATGATTTGATGACTCATTTACTTGCTTCGGCACTACGACCGAGGAGGACTCAGAAAACGCACGGTAGGGAGTCCCACGTCAGGAAGAATATATGCGTGCACCACCCGGGAGGACCCCGAAACCGCGCGGTAGGGTGTGCCACGTCTCGGCACAGAGGAAAAATGTGCGTGTAAAAATATACTGTATCAGACGTAGTACCTATGGTTCGACCTCGGGACCCAGCCAGTCGGTCGAAAACACCCCACTAGCCACACAGCTTCATCATGCAAACATGGCACGGAGGATAGATGTGGTTAGCTCCGTCTCGACCAGCCACAACGTCTCTTGTTCTAGGCGATTCTTCTATTTTCCAAGCTTTTTTTAGTTGTAATAACACCACTGCAAGCTAGCGCCGCTCTTCGTGTGTGCCCGTGCAAAGGTTAGACGATGGAGAGAAGAGAGATTGAGATCGCAGACCTGGGACCCACCAGTAAGTGTGACAACGGTCATGCACGTGTTGACGAGGCACTCCCTCTACTCTACTCAACGCAAGTACTGTATAAAATCAAGTTATGGGACAAAGCCAACAACCATTCATTTTTTCAGGCTATCGACTTACGCTTTGTAGTCCAGGTTGCCAGTTCAAATCTCGTATTTCAGATTTGTTAGTTTTAGGTCCAAATTTGATTAATGACAAGTGGGACCCCCGTGTGTTGTTTCGATATTTCAGTGTAGGATGGTTTTTTTGAACAAACACTTTGCGCGGTTAGACAAGTAACGGCACGAGTTACAGGTTTTTTGCAAGTTTATGAACAAAAATGACAGTGGCATAGAATATCACATCCACCCCGCAGCTTAGATACTATGGTGATACGAGTTTTTACACCGTTGGAAGTGAGATCCAATGGCTTGGGAGTAGTCTTTGTAATTATGCGCAATTTCCAAACTCTCCAAAGGTTTTTTTGCAAATAAAACATTCAGACCTTGTGTGTGCCGCTGCATCTTGGATCCAACGGCTCCCCGATGCTCATATTAGGTGCTCCCCATAGCTTAATTACCCGCTATGGTGATATGAGCATCTAGGTCGTATGATCAGTGATCATATGGCACATGCATAGTACTTGTACTTTCTGCACATTTCCCAAACTCTATCAGCCATATATTGCAAAAACATTCAAACCTCCTACTGTGGGCCGTTAGATCTCAGTGAACTCGTATCACCATAGAATCTACGGTGCGGGAGCACCTCATACTCTCCCGTGCGAGAAAACATAAGGTGCTATCGCATCTTGTATTCTACGATGATACAAGCTTGGAGGTCGTTTGATCTGAGATCCAATGGCATCTGAGTAGTCTTTGTGCTTGTAAGCAGTGGCCGAACTCTTTTGGGGCTTTTCTGCAAAAAAACCATTCGAACCACCGAGGAGCTGTTGGGTCACAAATCCAACGCCTCCGAAGAGCTTGTATCACCAAAGCATCTAAGGTGTGGCAGCACATGATATTCTTACATACATGAGAATATGATGTCCTCCTTCATCTTAGATGCTATGGTGATACGAGCTTCGAGGTCGTTGGATATGGGATCAAAGGGCATCTAAGTAGTTTTTGTACAAATTGTGTGCAATTCTCAAACTCATCAAGGTTTCCTGCAAAAATATTAAGACACATCATGTGAGCTGCTATATCTCAGATATACAAGCTCCAAGGAACTCGTATCGGCATATAGCATCTAAGGTATGGGGGCACATGATATTCCCCGGGGGGGGGGGGGGGGGGGTGCACAACCAATCGGTGGTTGGGAGGGTGGGGACAAATATAATCTAAACAACCCTAAACAGAGCTCCACAATTTTATCTAAGGTCGAGGGGTTGACCCCCGACAATCATAGCTCCGCCTAAACACAACATTTGCATGTACTGTAGTACTAGACTTAATATTCATGTGTCAGTTTCATGTTCATTTTAAATATTGAACTGAGGACCATGGATGTCTTACATTTTACTCCCTTCGTTCCTAAATATTAGTCTTTTTAGAGGCTTCAAATGGACTGGCACATACGGATGTATATAGACATATTTTAGAGTCTAGATTCACTCATTTTGCTCCGTATGTAGTCACTTGTTGAACTCTCTAAAAGACTAATATTTAGGAATAGAAGGAGTATTTTTGAATTCGTGTCATACATGCATGGTTTGGAAAAATAGATGCACTATACTTATTGGATTGTTGTTGTGTTCGTGCGTGTGTGTCTCTGTGTGTGTGTGTGGTCATATGCTTGATGCATACAAAGTTTTCTCACCTCCATATTGTTCATCTTTTAAATTTGAATTTGCATTGGAAAACTTACTAGGGATACCATGAAATGTGAAATCCACGTTGAGATCACTATATCACAAACTCACTCTAATTCAACAACTCGTCATAAATCAATTGCCACGTTGAGATTAGTATTTGCAAGGAAAATATAGGTATTGTAATACACATAGATTCGTTCGGCAATTTAAAAGGTTCCTTTTGTATTCTCGAATGGTAGGACCCAACGGCGTACCAGCCAGACCTTGGCTCGTGTTGATCCTACAAAAACCAGGCTCGTGTCCTTCGGTGGCGTGCGTGGTACGCACATTAGGCAACCCCAACCAGTCGAGCCTCAGTGTTTCAAGTCGAAATATTTGGCGGCCAGAATTCCAGCCCTAGCAAATTCCCCTCATGTCCCCGGTCCATAATGACTACCGATGAACAACGGAGGGATGCTTTAGTAACTAGACAACGTTACCTACCGTGCCGAGCACGGTTCAATTCTCTCGGTCGCCGCTCGTCAAGGTCACCCGTCAACTGCATTGCCTAGTACTACTACTACTACACCAGGATGAGCACAGAATTGAGCCCGTTTGTTCGTGCCTAGTACTTGAGTTAATATAGCAGGCAATGCACTGGTACGGAGGGATTATCCTTTTACTTTGCATATATAACTTCTCTGAAGTCTAACTAAGCAAAATGTTTGACCAAATCCTTTCTTAAGAAATACAACAGGATAGATGTACGGCTTGAAAATTTATTGCATGACGCAGGTTATGATATTGTTTCGAATCCTGGATCTTAAATTTCAGAAAATCCAAAAGTGACCATAAATTCTTGAAACTAAGCATGGTCACGTGATATGGCACAAATATTACTTCGTAAGTTTTTTCTTCAATTTGAGACAAGCTGCTTATGACAAGTTGCACAAATGAAGAGCCAAGGTATTTTGGAACAAAGACCTATCACGTTAAGGCGAACGCTTTCACTATTGAAACTGTGGGCGTTTACGTACCACCACGAGTCCTCGCTTCTCATCGACAGGTGCCGTCCGAGCAAGCGTGTGAGTCGACGGGAGGCGTGCGAGCACACCGTTGCACTGGCTGTCAGGGAGGCGTGCGAGCAGACCGCTGTGCAGGCTCACCGGGAGGCGAGCCCTTTGACTAGGCTCTGCCGCCCACCGTCGTCCCAACTGCTCTCACTTTTAATGTCACCGGCGCCGCAGTTTAAAATCAACCCCGCACTACCCGGTATCGCTACAATCCTGTCTCTTCCTCTCTGATTCTCCTGTTGTCTACCTCCAACTAGCCTGACCTAAACGTACGCCATGCCGCATCACGATGGTCTGCCCTTAGTGTTCCAGTTTCCTGAGGAAGACACCCAGCCAGAGTCTCAAGAACATAAGGCGCTTTAGGACGAGCTTGAACTAGCCTTGCGGGAAGACGCCGCGCCTGTCCCCGCTCCTGTTCCGGCTCCCGTCTCCCCGACTGCGCCAGCGCCCATCCCCGTGGCATTGATGGGCTGGGAGCCGCACATTGTTGCCGAGCTTGATCCCACGGGGTACCACGAGGTCCCCGCCGACTTTCACGCGCCCGTGCACCTGCCAGCGCATGCGCCTGCGCGTGCACTGACGTGCGCGCCCGTGCCGGTGCCCGTGCACACGAATGTCTCCGTCGCGCCGTTGACAGCGCATGTCCCCGTGCGGGTGCCCGTGCCCCCCTCAGCGGCATGGATGGCCGCCGTCGACCGCTTCCTTGCACCAACGCCAGTCACCTCCTCCCGCCAGTTGACTCGCTCCGAAGTCCAGAACATTTTTGCCTTCCTTGAAGCTAGGATAACGTCCAGGAGTACGCCAACAACGGCGCAAGACGCCGCTGTCGCCATCAGTCAGTGGCCCGACGACACATAGAGCACGGCAGAGGAGCCGCTTCCCACCGCGAGACGCCCATGCCGCTGCCGCGTAATCTAAATTTTCCATGAAAAACGTTCGGATTTCCATGCTTAAAATCCGAACATTTATCATTTCCGTTTATTTTATATCAATCATCGTATAATTTAAAGTCGGAGTCAAACTGAACGAAATGTATGGTTTGATTGATTGAATGTTCTGCTAGAGCCGTATCAAATTAAATATAAAACATCATCAAACCACATGTATTCCTTGTCATCCAACGACCTAGACTGCTTCAATGTCGAGCGCTCAACACATTTAGTGTGCAGTTAATTTCATGCCAAAATAGTGCTAATCACATGACAACACGCAAATAATATCCTAGTAGTTAATATCCGCATGCACTTAATATACTTCCAAATTAACGTGCATTGCACGTACACACTGACTAGTGCTGCTAGTACGTGAAACTGGTGCCGTGACTTGTGAACGCGTCCAGATATGGTCAACGGCAACATCGCCTGCGAGTTCTTCATGTTTGCCCGTGCGTCTAAACGCAGAAGGGGAGGAGAGAGAGAGCACACATGGAACCCACTAGTAAGTGAAGGCGAATAGTACTAAAAATAATATTACATGCTATCCATTAATTAGGCTGTGGTAATATAAAAACATTATGTGAACAAAGGGGGTACAACAAACATTGCCATTCTACGTATGTTGCCTATTGACGTGCGGCTTGAAGGCTCGGTCGCATGTTTGATCCTCGTCCTTTATTTTTTAATTTGTATATGGGTCCAAATTTGTTTCATGACATGTGGGCCCCTCGGTGTGTAGTTTGTAGCACTTTAATTTGTGGGTCGAAATTTGTTCCATTCCAAGTGGACTATCGGTGTGTAGTTTTGTAGCTTATTTATAATAATTAAAGAAAACAACATAGTCTTTTCAATAATACCATGGTGCGATGTTGAAGGTGAGAAAGGACGTGCGAGAGAGCGATGACCGAGCCAAAGGGAAATCAACTAGGGGAGTTGTGTGGGTTGCAACAGTGTTTGGAGTAGTTGTGGGCCGAATGGTACGAAAATATAATCTAAATCGACCGGAATAAATGCCTACACAAATTAATCCAAGGTTGGAGTGCCCCTCGCAATGTAAATAGCTCCAGCTTTGTGAGGGATGGAGAGGTAGTAGCTTCAACGCGTGGAAGATACGGTGTGAGAAAGCGAGGTCAATCGAGAGACATATAGATAGAGAGACAAAGTGAGTGTGGTCCGACATTCATTGAACAAATATATATGCTCTGGAGAGATATTGTCCGATTGAGCTTTTTGGCAAGGGTGAGGGCTGTAAGATAGAGCTTGAGAGATGATCCAGTCACAGACGTGTAGATATATTTTGTGCGTGGGAGGAAGCAAGGTCAACCAATCACATAGGGTCACCGTGCGATCGAAAGAGTGAGATGGGTTGGAGAGAGTGACCTAGATAGACGATGTGCGTGAGAGAGTATACAATGTGAATAAGTCGAATTGGGCTCAAACATGGTGATATATCGTTTTTGTCCGAGAAAGACCGAGGTCAATCGAGACATACGGAGAGAGAGAGAGAGAGAGATTGAGTGAGCGTGGCCCACCATGAGGTCGAAAGAGTGGCGGCGGCTTGGATGGACTGACCTAGATAGATAATCTGCGTGAGAGAGTATAGAGTGTGTTGATCGAGGCCCGAACAGGGAGATATATCATTTGTGTGTGAAAGAAAATGAGGTTAAATGAGACTCAGATAAAGAGAGCGAGATTGAGTGAGTGTGGCCTGCCGTGCGGAAGAAAGAGTGAGACAGTCTCGAGGGAGTGACCTAGATATACAACGTGTGTGCGTGCGCACGAGAGGTTGGGGGGCTAGATAGGCAATGCATGTACTTAGCGTGAGAGGGTGAGAGGGAGAGGGGGGAGAGAGAGCTCGGCATGGGGTGCAATGGCGGGTGTGTGAGGTAAATACATTTGGTAACAGAGTGGAAAAAGGGGTTGTGTAGTTGAGAGACTTAGAGATTGAAACATGGAGAGAAGGAATGAACGTGTGTTGGAAACCGATAGCTTCCTAAGGTGGTTAGGAGAGGAAGATTGACCAATACAGGAAGTATGTAGCGTTTGTGCGGGGGGGCTAGAAACAACATTTGAATGTACATAGTACGAGATTTAATATCGATGTTTCAATTCGGTGTACATTGTAAGATTTGAACCGAGGACCAGGCATATGGGTAATTATTTCGAATTCGTACCATACTAAGTTTCGAAAAGTTGACATTGACTCAGTTTGTTGTGCTATTTTGTAGGTCATATGTTTGAATCTATCCAAAAGTTTTCTCACTACCATGGTGTTCATCATATACATATGAATTTGTATTAAAAAAGTAGCATGGATACAGTGAAATGTGAAATCCACGTTAGAATTGGAGATCGTTACGTGACACACACTCTAATTCAAATAACTAACTATGTGACACACACTCTAATTCAAATAACTAATTATGTGACACACACTCTAATCCACGTTAGCGTGGGTACCGTTTCGATTTTTTTCAAATAACTCCTCATTAATTAATTTATAGTACTCCCTTTGTTCACTTTTATAAGACCTTGAAGACATTTCAGACAATGTGCAAAACAGTTCATTTTAAGTTGTCTGAAATGACTTACAAAAGTGAATGGATGGAGTATCATTTCGAATGACTAATTATTGCAAGGAAAACACAGGCATGGTAATACATACAGATACGTTTGCAAATGAAAGAAGATCTGTTTGCATTCTCAAATGTAGGCGCACCAGGCAGACCAGGGTCGTGTCGGGGTGGACGCTACTTCGGTGCCTTAAAGGCAACTGCCTTTGGGTCACTGACATGTGGGCCAGCCACCTGTTGGGCCCACATGTCATGGACACAAAGGCAGGTGCCTTAAAGCACCGAAGCATAGTCCTGTTGGGGTGGTCGCGTGTGTCGGACGGATGCGTAGCACCCAGACACCCAGCCCCCCCCCCCCAAAAGGACGACGACAATATAAGTTCGCGCTTCCACGTTTCGGATTGAAATATCTGGCGGGCCCAATTCCAGCCCTGCAAAATCTCTCTTCTCCACCGTCCCCTTCCGCACCCAGATTTTGCTCAAATCCCTAATTCACCGCCAACCCTCGAATCGCCCCTCGTCTCATCTCTTTCCCCACCGTTCCCCACCTCTGTGCCGGACGACGACAACGAAGACGACAGTCGCGCTTCACCACCGCATCGAGGCTACCTCATCTACGCCCTCGTCCACCGCACCGGGTGGTCCACCGACAACGTCGGCCGCCGCAACCGACGTGCCTCACAGACACCGAGTTCCACCGCATCAGGTGCGCTTCACCGATGCCGTCTCCCAGCTCACCGGGGCTACTTCACCGAGCACATCATCGCACCTCCGCCCCCCGAGGCCTTTGGGGCTTCACCAACGGTCTCATCCACCGCATCGTAGCGCTCCGCTGCCACTCAAGATCCGCATCCGTGCGCGTTTAGCCAGTGCATCACCCTTAACGGCTCTGAAGTGACCCGCACTCTAGCTAGGCGAGCATGCCCAAACGTCGGCCCGAACTAGGTATCCACACATCACTCCCTTGTGCACTGTTCGGACGATGTTAGGATATCCTTTCACTGCTCTCTTAGCTTACACGCCTATGCAACGCTGACTTTAACTCTTATTTCTTCTGGAGATATCATCTGAAACAAGCAAATCCATTTTTAGCGAAGCATGACGGCTCTACGGGATCTGGTACACATCCTGCACACCCGTATAACCTTGTAAGTATCTGTCCTCCGGTACAACATCAAGGTCGATTCCTATTATTTGATCAACCATTCGTCGTGTCAAAAATGCAGAGGGGGTGCAAGGAGCACAAGGCCTGCACATCCAAGCAAGTGGTAACATGGACTTGTACATGGAACATCCCAAGCGCAAGCAGAGCTACAGTGAGCCTGTACAACGAGCTAGCGTAAGTCCCTGCATTTCATTTAATTCGTACTAGCATTCATGTATGATTTTTGTGCAGTGGCTGATCCACGAATTCAAGTTACCAGGGGCGAACATTTAACTTAAAAAATACGAAGGCACTTGCACTCCGGAAATCAACATAACTTGAGAAATGTGAAGCTACATGCACTTTGAATACCAGCTAATGATCCAAAGTAGTTCAGATTATAAGCACTAAATGATGCAAGCACCAAAAAACACAAAATGCAACATGGTGTACAAGGACTACAAACATGGTCTGTACCTTCTTGAATTATTCATTCTCTGGCTAAAAATATCGAAGTGTAATTGCATGTATAACCGGTGCGCAAACTGCATATCAATATAAATATCCTGCACAAGTATGCCAATAGTTTCAAACAACAGATTAGAAAAGTATTTATGCTATGTTGTCATGATATGGGGACTTTCTAGTAGATGGCCTCGATGTTTCCTCAAGCTATGAAAATGCACTATAATTTGCTTGTCATCAATGCCTACAAATCTCTGTCTCTCTCGACATAGTAGATCATCATTAGACACTAAATCCTTCAATGGGCTTGCAAAATGCTTGCATTAGATCCCTCATTAGACACTATATGTTCATCACCAGGAGCATGTAAAATGTTTGCATCAAATCCTTCATTAGCAGTCTGTTCATTAGACACTTCAGGCTCAAGAACAACATAAGCTTGTATGTTTGCACGGAAACTTGATTAGATCCGTCAGATTCAGTCAGTTCAGTATTGATTGGGGGAGTTATAAAATAAGTAGAAATTGTTTCATTTTCTCATAGATTCCCTACATACAAGCAGTTTTACAACACCGTCAGGTTTAACTATTGGCCAGAAATTGAAGAGTTGAATTAGATATAATCAGGGATGTGATGTACCTGCTCCTTGCGCATGCTACTCTTGCAAGCTACGACTGTCCATTTGCGCAAGCTCGATGCCATGCTCGTGCTGCCGCCGTTGCCTCCCATGCAGGATACACCCAGGGTTGGATCTTCATCTTCTTGTCCTTCCGTTCGCTTGAAGCCCGGCGACCGCCCTCCAACGAGGGTGCGAGGAAGGGCTGTGTCGGTCTTGCTGGGGAACGTAGTAATTTCAAAAAATTTCCTACGCGCACGCAAGATCATGGTGATGCATAGCAACGAGAGGGGAGAGTGTTGTCCACGTACCCTCGTAGACCGAAAGCGGAAGCGTTAGCACAACGCGGTTGATGTAGTCGCACGTCTTCACGATCCGACCGATCAAGTACCGAACACACAGCACCTCCGAGTTCAGCACGCGTTCAGCCCGATGACGTCCCTTTAACTCTGATCTAGCCGAGTGTTGAGGGAGAGTTTCGTCAGCACGACGGCATGGTGACGATGTTGATGTTCTACCGACGTAGGGCTTCGCCTAAGCACCGCTGCAGTATTATCGAGGTGGACTATGGTGGAGGGGGGCACCGCACACGGCTAAGAGACGATCAACTTGATCAACTTGTGTGTCTAGAGGTGCCCCTGCCCCTGTATATAAAGGAGCAAGGGGGGTGCGGCTGGCCAAGGGGAGAGGCGTGCCGGAGGAGTCCTACTCCCACCGGGAGTAGGACTCCCCCCCCCCCTTTTCCTAGTTGGATTAGGACTTGGGAGGGGGAAGAAGGAAAGAGGGGGGTCGGCCCCCTTTGCCCTAAACCAATTCGGTTTGGGCCTTGGGGGGCACGCCCCACAATTCCCTTGCTTCCCTCCTTTTCCACTAAGGCCCATGTAGGCCCATTAAGCCATCGGGGGGTTCCGGTAACCCCCCGGTACTCCGGTAAAATCCCGATTTCACCCGGAACACTTCCGATATCCAAACATAGGCTTCCAATATATCAATCTTCATGTCTTGGCCATTTCGAGACTCCTCGTCATGTCCGTGATCACATCCGGGACTCCGAACAACCTTTGGTACATCAAAACATAAAACTCATAATATAACTATCATCATAGCATTAAGCGTGCGGACCCTACGGGTTCGAGAACTATGTAGACATGACCGAGACACGTCTCCGGTCAATAACCAATAGCGGAACCTGGATGCTCATATTGGCTCCTACATATTCTACGAAGATCTTTATCGGTCAGACCGTATAACAACATACGTTGTTCCCTTTGTCATCGGTATGTTACTTGCCCGAGATTCGATCGTTGGTATCTCAATACCTAGTTCAATCTCGTTACCGGCAAGTCTCCTTACTCGTTCCATAATACATCATCCCGCAACTAACTCATTAGTTGCAATGCTTGCAAGGCTTAAGTGATGTGCATTATCGAGAGGGCCCAGAGATACCTCTCCGACAATCAGAGTGACAAATCCTAATCTCAAAATACGCCAACCCAACAAGTACCTTCGGAGACACCTATAGAGCACCTTTGTAATCACCCAGTTATGTTGTGACGTTTGGCAGCACACAAAGTGTTCCTCCGGTAAACGGGAGTTTCATATTCTCATAGTCATAGGAACATGTATAAGTCATGAAGAAAGCAATAGCAACATACTTAAACGATCATGTGCTAAGCTAACGGAATGCGTCATGAAAATCACATCATTCTCCTAATGATGTGATCCCGTTAATCAAATGACAACTCATGTCTATGGCTAGGAAACTTAACCATCTTTGATTCAACGAGCTAGTCAAGTAGAGGCATACTAGTGACATACTATTTGTCTATGTATTCACACATGTATTATGTTTCCGGTTAATACAATTCTAGCATGAATAATAAACATTTATCATGATATAAGGAAATAAATAATAATTTTATTATTGCCTCTAGGGCATATTTCCTTTAGTCTCCCACTTGTACTAGAGTCAATAATCTAGTTCACATCGCCATGTGATTTAACATCAATAGTTCACATTACCATGTGATTAACACCCATAGTTCACATCGTCATGTGACCAACACCCAAAGGGTTTACTAGAGTCAATAATCTAGTTCACATCGCTATGTGATTAATACCCAAAGAGTACTAAGGTGTGATCATGTTTTGCTTGTGAGGGAAGTTTAGTCAACGGGTCTGCCACATTCAGATCCGTATGCATTTTGAAAATTTCTATGTCAACAATGCTCTGCACAGAGCTACTCTAGCTAATTTCTCCCACTTTCAATATGTATCCAGATTGAGACTTTGAGTCATCTGGATCAGTGTAAAAACTTGCATCGACGTAACCCTTTACGATGAACCTTTTGTCACCTCCATAATCGAGAAACATATCCTTATTACACTAAGGATAATTTTGACCAATGTCCAGTGATCTACTCCTAGATCACTATTGTACTCCCTTGCCAAACTCAGGGCAGGGTATACAATAGGTCTGGTACACAGCATGGCATACTTCATAGAAGCTATGGCTGAGGCATAGGGAATGACTTTCCTTCTCTCTCTATCTTCTGTCGTAGTCGGGTTTTGAGTCTTACTCAACTTCACACCTTGTAACATAGGCAAGAACTCCTTCTTTGACTGTTCCATTTTGAACTACTTCAAAATCTTGACAATGTATGTACTCATTGAAAAACTTATCAAGCGTCTTGATCTATCTCTATAGATCTTGATGCTCAATATGTAAGAAGCTTCACTGAGGTCTTTCTTTGAAAAACTCCTTTCAAACATTCCTTTATGCTTTGCAGAATAATTCTACATTATCTCCGACCAACAATATGTCATTCACATATACTTATCAGAAAAGTTGTTGTGCTCCCACTCACTTTCTTGTAAATACAGGCTTCACCGCTAGTCTGTATAAAACTATATGCTTGATCAACTTATCAAAGCGTATATTCTAACTCTGAGATGCTTGCACCAGTCCATAGATGGATTGTTGGAGCTTGCATATTTTGTTAGTACCTTTAGGATTGACAAAACCTTCTGGTTGCATCATATACAACTCTTCTTTAATAAATCCATGAAGGAATGCAGTTTTGTTTATCCATTTGCCAGATTTCATAAAATGCGGCAATTGCTAACATGATTCGGACAGACTTAAGCATAGATACGAGTGAGAAACTCTCATCGTAGTCAACACCTTGAACTTGTCGAGAACCTTTTTGCGACAATTCTAGCTTTATAGATAGTAACACTACTATCAAAGTCTGTCTTCCTCTTGAAGATCCATTTATTTTTTATGGCTTGTCGATCAACAGGCAAGTCATCCAAAGTCCACACTTTGTTCTCATACATGGATCCCATCTCAGATTTCATGGCCTCAAGTTATTTCATGGAATCTGGGCTCATCATCGCTTCCTCATAGTTCGTAGGTTCGTAATGGTCAATTAACATGACCTCCAGAACAGGATTACTGTAACACTCTGGTGCGGATCTCACTCTGGTTGACCTACGAGGTTTTGTAGTAACTTGATCTGTAGTTACATGATCATCATCATTAACTTCCTCACTAATTGGTGTAGGAGTCACAGAAACAGATTTCTGTGATGAACTACTTTTCAATAAGGGAGCAGGTACAGTTACCTCATCAAGTTCTACTTTCCTCCCACTCACTTCTTTCAAGAGAAACTCCTTCTCTAGAAAGGATCCATTCTCAGCAACAAATATCTTGCCTTCAGATTTGTGATAGAAGGTGTACCCAACAGTTACTTTTGGGTATCCTATGAAGATGCACTTCTCCGACTTGGGTTTGAGCTTATCAAGATGAAGCTTTTTCACATAAGCATTGCAACCCCAAACTTTAAGAAACGACAGCTTAGGTTTCTTGCTAAACCATAGTTCATACGGTGTCGTCTCAACGGATTTAGATGGTGCCCTTTTTTAATGTGAATGCAGCTGTCTCTAACGCATAACCCCAAAACGATAGTGGTAAGCCAGTAAGAGACATCATAGATCGCACCATATCTAGTAAAGTACGATTACGACGTTCGGACACACCATTACACTGTGGTGTTCCAGGTGGCGTGAGTAGTGAAACTATTGCACATTGTTTTAACTGAAGGCCAAACTCGCAACTCAAATATTTTACTTCTGCGATCATATGGTAGAAACTTTTATTTTTGTTACGATGATTCTCCACTTCACTCTGAAATTCTTTGAACTTCTCAAATGTTTCAGACTTGTGTTTCATCAAGTAGATATACCCATATCTACTCAAATCATCTATGAAGGTCAGAAAATAATGATATCCGCCGCGATCCTCAACACTCATCGGACCGCATACATCAGTATGTATTATTTCCAATAAGTCAATTGCTCGCTCCATTGTTCCGGAGAATGGAGTTTTAGTCATCTTGCCCATGAGGCATGGTTCGCAAGTATCAAGTGATTCATAATCAAGTGATTCCAAAATCCCTTCAGCATGGAGTTTCTTCATGCGCTTTACACCAATATGACTTAAACGGCAGTGCCACAAATAAGTTGCACTATCATTATTAACTTTGCATCTTTTGACTTCAACATTATGAATATGTGTATCACTACGATCAAGATCCAACAAACCATTTTCATTGGGTGTATGACCATAGAAGGTTTTATTCATGTAAACAGAACAACAATTATTCTCTAGTTTACATGAATAACCGTATTGCAATAGACATGATCCAATCATATTCATGCTCAACGCAAACACTACATAACATTTATTTTAGGTTCAACACTAATCCCGAAAGTATAGGGAGTGTGCAATGATGATCATCTCAATCTTGGAACCACTTCCAATACACATCGTCACTTCACCCTTAACTAGTCTCTGTTCATTCTGCAACTCCCGTTTCGAGTTACTATTCTTAGCAACTGAACTAGTATCAAATACTGAGGTGTCAGGACCGGATTTTCGGAACATTATTTCCCAGAAAATGGCCCTTGTGCTCACCAGCCCTAGGATTACTGTTAGCTGATGAGGCACCAACTTGATACAGAAACTCCAAGCAAAGTACATCATATGTAGTACAAGACCATTCTGGCCTATGAGTACAACAAAATGGTTTCTAACGGTTGATGGCGGAAGCGGTTTGCGGATCACCAGCGTCTATGGGACTCCATTTCCCACAGGAACAGCTGACCAGGATAATTCCTATCTTCGCGAGGCTGCTATCTCCATTTGCGTAGGTTCCGGGGCTGTCATCGCAACGCTCCTCTCCACGCAAGAAATCTGGCCAAGACAATAGCCAGGGACAAGCTAGTGAGTACTTTTGAATGTACTCGCAAACATTGTGAACACGGGTATAATATAATGAATGAATAAACATGCTCTGAAATTTTCTATGATCACAACATCATTCATAAAAATAAACCATGATGCATGCAAGCAGGTTATTCATGTCAAATATGACTATGCAATCAGAGAGTAGAAATAGAATGCACCGATCGGGTGTCTGAAGCGACGCCTCGAAAGGATAATAATGTAAAGCATGCCTCAGTAGGGCGTCTGAGCGACACCTCATAAAGGGCTTATATATGAAAGATGTAACAAGCATGCCACAGTCGGGCATCTGGGCGACACCACATAAAGGGCTTATAAGTAATTGAAATAACAAGTAGGCCACAGTCGGGCGTCTGAGCGACACCACATAAAGGGCTTATAAGTAATTTAAATAACAAACATGCCACAGTCAGGCGTCTGAGCGACACCACATAAAGGGCTTATATAAGAATAATCACATTGAATATCCGAGAGGTAGAACCACCCCAGGGATACTCAATAATTCAAATAATACAAATGGTTAGTCCACAATAATAATAACCATAATCATCACATGTCATAGGTCATAATCAATGTTCTGGTTTTGTAGTTTTTCCTCCGAAGACCGACACTTGACCCATCCCAGACTGTAGTCCTTAACCATGGACACGGATATTCAAATAGGTATAATCTCTGCAGAGGGTGTACTCTTTACCCACGAGTAACGGATTTCTTTAGTCCACCGGGACTAATTCCGTCTACGGTCTTTTGATTGAAAACACACCTGACTACACACACCAGCCTAACTCACCGGTGTCTGGAATCACCCTTGGCACCTGTTAAGCAAAACTCTAAGTGGGAAGGCTACAACCTCGACTAGCATGGGATCACAAAATTTATACCGCGCGCAAACTAGGGGAGCTACGCCTTCGGCTACAACCGAAAACACCCATGCCCCCGAACTAGGTGGCATGCCTACCGGATGCCTCCGGTATCTTCCACCATGGCCTCTCTGTACGATGTGTGCTAGGAAAGGGGTTGGCAACTTACTAAACCGTACCCTACCTATGGCAGGGACAAGTGGTAGCACGAAACAAGTATGGGGGTTACCGGAACAAGACTCGATCTATGGCCGACTCAGGAGGTTTAAGTATTCCCTACACGGTTAGCATAACAATTATGTTTCAGCCAACAAACACAATCACCACTCATCATGCCTCACTATGTTGTACCAGACACAACCGTCTCAACGAAGACTGGAGACAAGCTCGTGTGTACCCAAGACAGAGACTTTCCCGGCTTCCTTCCGATAGGCACGAAAAGCATACGAGGGTAATCGCTATCAACATATCAAATTTTCCATAGCACGGGGTCATCAATATGCACTTATGAGTAGGGTCATATCATCACATAAAGTAACGAAAACTCCGAGACAAGGTGGTGTTGTACTGGGTCAAACAACATAGATAATATTATGCCAGGGTTCAAAAATGCTTGCCTTCAAGGTGTGGAGAGGTGAGGTCCCTCCAAAACTTTTGCAAGTTATAATCTCCCCTCCAAATTCCTATTTAAAAGAAATATTCAAATAACGCATACTTTAAAAACAGTACAAAAAGTTGTCCCAATTATTTTTGAAATAAATCTTAAAATAAACTAGGTGAAATTTGAGAGAGGTAGGAAAAGGAATCAACTCATTTGGAGGTTTATTTTAAAAGATATGTCCAGTCAAAGTTTAGTCAAATTTCTGTTTTTAAAATAAAAACACAAAAAGAAAACGGTTCGAAAGGGAATACGCTTTTGAGGTAGAGGAGACGTACTATGGGTTTTACGCCTCCACTTACGCCAGCGTGGACCGGCTCGTGGTCACTGACAGTGGGTCCCTTGGGCCCACTAGTCAGGTTCGACCAGTCGCCCCCCGCCTCCTTCCTCCTATGGCCGAACAAAGGCGGGGCTCCGGCGATCGACGTCAGCGATTGGCGGCTCCTCGCGGGCTCCGGAGGGCATGGATGGATCCGCCAGCCCAGGGCAGTCCTCCCTGTGGTTGTTGGGTCGGCGGGGGTGGAGGGAGTCGCCGGCGGCGAGCTTCGCGGCGGAGGAGGCTTCGGTGGATTTAGGGGCTCGGGCTACGGTGGTTCCTGGTCGCGTTTGAGAGGAACGGTCGTGCTGGAAGAGTGGGGAGGCTCTGCTAGCGATGCACGGCACCGGAGCGTGGCGGCGGCCGCACTGATCGGAGACGAGGAAGAAGACTTCCCCCCGACAATTTGCTGGCTGTGGGGGCTCCATGGGGATGGCCTGAGGCTGCCTGAGTGTCTGGACGAGCTCGGGGGCCCTTCTTATAGGCGATCGAGGTCGGTTCTGCGGCGGCCATGGATAGGATCGACGACGAACTGCCATTCTGTAGTTGCGGGGCGACGTGGCGGCGACGTGCGCTAGGGGACGAGCTTGCAGATAAGCTTGAGTTGCTCCAGGGGGCAGCTGGCGAGCGAAGGTGGCTCGGGCGGCGCCGTCCGCAACAGAGGCTGCTGTGGCCGGCCGCTAGCTATTGTGGCCGACCTGACGGCGGCATTATAGGGCTCCAAGGACGACTCTGCGGTGAGGGAGGGGGCGGGCGTGTTGGCTGCGAGTGGGGAGAGGCCAGAGCGGGCACGGGGAGGCGGTAGTGCGACGCAGCGACTCGGTACGCGCGTGTGCAAAACGTGCGCTCTGGGCACGCCCAGCGCACGCACGCTGCCTGTTCGGCATAATGCCAGGGCATGCTAGGAGGCTGTGGTGAGGTTGGGGATTAACAGGTCGTGGTTAGTGTCATCTAGGAGCTTAGTGGACGTGCTAGTTTGTCCAGAGGTGCAAGGTCATAGTGCAAAGACAAAAATCATGCCAAAATTGTCCATGCCCTCAAGGTGTTTGACAGAATGCCAATGTCATCTAGGCAACTCTTGGGGTGGCCAAAAACTCCAGATCAGTGCCTCTCTAGATGTAGGTAATGATGGCAAGGTCATTTGGGCAAAGCCAGAAACTTGCTAATGCAAGTTTTGTAAATCTTCAGTTTTGGACAGAAAGAAAAAGGCCTCATTGCATTTACTTAAAATCCTCCAATGGGTCCACTCTCCTGGACTTAAGGGTTTTGTAGGGTGAGCTATAAGCAGGAGAAAGCTCAAGGGCACTAGAGCAAAATAAAATAGGGTTGAAGTAGAAAAAGCCAAACTGGACCAGAAAGAAGATGAGGTTGATTCACTCAAATTTTTCAAAGAACATCACTGGGTTTTTGCATAAAGTTGAATTATATGCTACCACTAACATCCCATAATTTTGGTGGAAGCTTTAAAGAAATATTTAAATAGGTTGTAGTGAAAAATTACCAACTGGACCAGTTTTGAAAACTTGGGCTAAAGTTCAAAATATCCAATGAATGAAATATATTTTTGCATAAAAGTGATTTAAAAACATCACATGACATCCCCAAATTTTGGTTGGAATTTTAAATAAATTTATCAAAGGGTTGTAGTGCAAATAGAGCTCCAAAATTTAAGAAAAAACACTTTTAAGGAATAAAGCTCGGAGAAAAATAATTATGCAAATAAATCCACTGATAATAGAAATGTTTTTCTTGAGGGAAAAGGCAAGTCCAATAATACATTTGGAAAGTTTTCACTTGGGGTAAAAACTCCATAAAAATCAAAGAAAGGAGTGGTTCTGGAATCAAGGAAAAACCAGAAAATGAAAATTTTAATTTCCTGGCAAAATTTTAATAGACAAATCATGTTTAAATTTTTGGGGTGTCACAACACTACCCCCCTTAAGAAAAATCTCATCCTCGAGATTTGGTAAAAGCTGTTTTTTTTAAATATACTCTTACCAAAAAATAACCACTGTACTATGCAATAAAATGTGGCTACAGTGAGAGGGCAATAAGTGGTGTAAAACTACAGTGTGGAACACTGGCGTTGCGTGGAAAAATCCACGGTTAGGGGAAAAACGAGAGATTTCTATGTTGGATACAGTAAATTTAGAATAAATTATAAATTCTAAAATACACTGGCCGTACCCGAGGGCACAGTGCTCTCTCTAGCTGACAGATGGACCCGGGGCCCACTGTCAGCCTCTTCTTCTTCCTCTGGTTCTCTCTTCTTCCTCTCTCCCACGCGCTTTTCCGCGCTTTCTTCACCGGCGATGTCTAGCGCGTAGGGCATCTAGGCCGTACTGCGGTAGTGCGCGGCGTGCTAGCTGCCGGCGTAGCGTGCACTCACCTCGTGGGCCAGCGCGCTGTCGGCACTGCTTGCGGATTCGCCTCCGAACACCGGCGATCGGGCGACGAGCGGCGCTGGTGGACTTCGCCCACCGTACACCGATCTCGAGCTATAAAATGGCCGAGGTGCTTCTCTCTTCTTCCTCACACCTGGCCTCGCTTCTCCTTCTCCTTCTTCCTCCTGCATTTCCGTTTACAGAAGCTCGAGACGAGGCTCTAATGGCGGGGGCGGTGCCGGACTGGTACATGATCCTGGTGTGCGGAGGGCTGGCGGCATTGCTGGGGTTCTCCGTGCTCCTGTGCGCGATGATCCTTGATGATCGTCGTGATGCTGCCGCTCGAGTGTTGGCTCTCCGCGGTGGTGGTGATCACGAGGATTAGGTGTGGTGTCGGGTGCTAACTGTTGTCGGTGTGCTGGAGGTAACGTGCACCTGGATGATTACCCACTGATCTCTCCTTCAGAGAATGTGGTGTGCTAGGGAGGTGATCAGTTAGATGTAACATAGTTACGAGGTTTCGCAAGCAGTGTATGTGTTCGAGTGGTTGTGGTTATGAGTCTGCTGTCGTGGTGCTGCGTGAATAAAAATCCATGTCGCGAGGAGATATACGCTGCAGCAACTCAGGGAAAAGAAATCTCAATTCGGGATTTATTGCGAGTGAAAATTAGTTAAATCAATAGCAGTAAAAACCACTCATATTGATTGAAACCAAATAACGTATCCGCCGCACAAACTCAGGATACCACGCATAAGTTACAACACAAAAATAATTGCTGGAACAATAAACGTAGCAGTGATGTCTAGAATGAAAACGGTAACTGGACGGGGTCCCGAGAAAACGTCGCTGGCACTGGGACACACTCCTCTTCTATCGGGGGAAGCGGATTGACTAGTCGATGAATACGTCTCTCCTGGTTGGGCCTCAGTGGTCTGTCGATGGCGATCTGAGGATTTAAATTAGCGAGGCTCTGGAGATAGCCCATTACTCGCTGGGTCAAACGTTCTTGAGCGATGACATACTGGACAAGGTTGGCCAGTACTGGGTCTCTCTCAATTCGTCCACCGGGAAAGGATGCTACTTCTCCGGGTGCAGCGCGGCTTGGAAAGTAATAATACCCTCGTTCGCTGGCATAAGGTACCGCGAATCGAAGGCGAACAGTTGCTTCATGTGCAGTAGCTTCTATGGCCATTTGCGGAGTCGGCATAGATTTCCCCAGGAAGGAGACTTCCGTTGGGTCTTGGTTTGAGTTTACGGGAGGGATGTGCACTACTGCCCAATATTTCGAGGTGGATGAGGTGATCCTTGATTTGAGCAGCTCGTACTGGGGTGGCTGGGTAGAACCCATGGTACTGCAGGTAAAGTCCCACAATATTTTAATGAAACTCCCCGGGGTTGCATCTGGGGTTCTCAGATAAATGCTAGGGCTCGGCATGGCAAGAAATGGTTGAGAGGGTGGTGTACAAGGTGAGGGGTAATTGGCAAGGTCACGAGGTGGCCTTTTATATAGCAACTGGGCTGGGTTATTTACCGCGGTGAGGGGTACTAGTTTGTCGGTCCTGCTCTCATGGGGTCGGGGTCCAGGCCACAGATACACACATCTCACAAAAGTGACGTGTTACTGTGGGTGCCGTCGGGGTTGGTTTTTGGTAGCTACGCCCGGAATTAAAAATGCAATTGTACATCAACATACTTAGGCACAAGTACTATTTAAAATAGGGCGCACATGCAGACAACATTGTGGCGATACAAGATCACACAATTTACAGGGTGTGGACATACTAAGACTCGGTACTACTCGAGTGACTTAGTCCACCTCGTTTATATCTAAGCGGGTGTGCCTTGTGGTTGTCGAGGCTTCTCCACGGGTTTCACCATCGGAGTTAGCTGCAGGGGTTGAGGAACTGTAGGGTCCGGGTAGCGATGATGACCATCGCGGGGATTGTTGGCCACAATCCCGTTGGAGCGTGTTCCCAAAAGGCGACGAAGCACTTCTGGGGTCATCAAAGCACCTTGGTCGATGGCTGGGGCTGACCTCAAGGTCTCAATCGGTTGTCCAAACAGCACGACTGGGTTGTCGGTGTCGCGCTCATCTTCTCTTCTTGCTGGGGCTCGGCGGATCAGTTCTCCTCGAGCTGCGATCAGATCAAGGGTGATTTGATCGAACAATTCCTCTAGTGCACTTACATAGCGCACCAGATGCAATAATGCAGGATCCGTCTCATGATCTCCATTGGCAACTTGGGGTGGTCTACCATACCCGTCACGGCTGGGGTAGTAGTAGAACGAGCGACAGTTAACTCTGGGCAACAAGTGCCGGAGTTGAACTATAGCTTCTCGAGTAGCTGGATGGCTTGTGGCTCAAAGGAAGTTGTCCTTCCGGTGAACCTGTAGGGGCGTTCTGGCGATAGACCCCTACCATAGATGTGCACAGTGGCCCAAAATTGACGGCTCTCACCGCTCATGGACCCCTGGTACACAACATATTCTGGGGGTTCTTCTAACGCGAAGGCACGGCGGGTGAGGTTTGCTAGCACGGTCACAAAACCTCCAAGGTTGGTTGCTGTGGTCTCATTGTGAACAATGGGTCCAGGCATTATAGCTCGGTTTGGGGTAGAGGCGGTGCTGTGCTGGGTTGAGGCTAGCGTGCCCTTTTTATAGAAAAAGGGGACGAAGTCTTCCTTCGCACGCTTGCGAAAAAGACTATTTAGGGGCCGGTCACTGGCGCGTGATCGACAGGCTAGGCTGATAGGTTGGGCACCGACTGCCAAAAAGGTGTCGGGTCACTGTGTGGCTATCTTACACGAGAAGCTTGGCCGGGGTTTGGTTAAGTTCTGGTGGGTTGGTTAACCTAGGTTTATCGACCTGGCTAAGATAGGATTAGCCAATGGTCAGCCTGGCTCTGATACCAAGTTTGTCAGGACCGGATTTTCGGGACATTAATTTCCCAGAAAATGGCCCTTGTGCTCACCAGCCCCAGGATTACTGTTAGCTGATGAGGCACCAACTTGATACAGAAACTCCAAGCAAAGTACATCATATGTAGTACAAGACCATTCTGGCCTATGAGTACAACAAAATGGTTTCTAACGGTTGATGGCGGAAGCGGTTTGCGGATCACCAGCGTCTATGGGACTCCATTTCCCACAGGAACAGCTGACCAGGATAATTCCTATCTTCGCGAGGCTGCTATCTCCATTTGCGTAGGTTCCGGGGCTGTCATCGCAACGCTCCTCTCCACGCAAGAAATCTGGCCAAGACAATAGCCAGGGACAAGCTAGTGAGTACTTTTGAATGTACTCGCAAACATTGTGAACACGGGTATAATATAATGAATGAATAAACATGCTCTGAAATTTTCTATGATCACAACATCATTCATAAAAATAAACCATGATGCATGCAAGCAGGTTATTCATGTCAAATATGACTATGCAATCAGAGAGTAGAAATAGAATGCACCGATCGGGTGTCTGAAGCGATGCCTCGAAAGGATAATAATGTAAAGCATGCCTCAGTAGGGCGTCTGAGCGACACCTCATAAAGGGCTTATATATGAAAGATGTAACAAGCATGCCACAGTCGGGCGTCTGGGCAACACCACATAAAGGGCTTATAAGTAATTGAAATAACAAGCAGGCCATAGTCAGGCGTCTGAGCGACACCACATAAAGGGCTTATAAGTAATTTAAATAACAAACATGCCACAGTCGGGCGTCTGAGCGACACCACATAAAGGGCTTATATAAGAATAATCACATTGAATATCCGGGAGGTAGAACCGCCCCAGGGATACTCAATAATTCAAATAATACAAATGGTTAGTCCACAATAATAATAACCATAATCATCACATGTCATAGGTCATAATCAATGTTCTGGTTTTGTAGTTTTTCCTCCGAAGACCGACACTAGGACCGACACTTGACCCATCCCAGACTATAGTCCTTAAGGACACGGATATTCAAATAGGTATAATCTCTGCAGAGGGTGTACTCTTTACCCACGAGTAACGGATTTCTTTAGTCCACCAGGACTAATTCCGTCTACGGTCTTTTGATTGAAAACACACCTGACCGCACACACCAGCCTAACTCACCGGTGTCTGGAATCACCCTTGACACCTGTTAAGCAAAACTATAAGTGGGGAGGCTACAACCTCGACTAGCATGGGATCACAAATTTATACCGCGCGCAAACTAGGGGAGCTACCCCTTCGGCTACAACCGAAAACACCCATGCCCCGGACTAGGTGGCATGCCTACCGGATGCCTCCGGTATCTTCCACCATGGCCTCTCTGTATGGTGTGTGCTAGGAAAGGGGTTGACAACTTACTGAACCGTACCCTACCTATGGCAGGGACAAGTGGTAGCACGAAACAAGTATGGGGGTTACCGGAACAAGACTCGATCTATGGCCGACTCAGGAGGTTTAAGTATTCCCTACACGGTTAGCATAACAATTATGTTTCAGCCAACAAAACAATCACCACTCATAATGCCTCACTATGCCGTACCGGACACAACCGTCTCAACGAAGACCGGAGACAAGCTCGTGTCTACCCAAGACAGAGACTTTCCCGGCTTCCTTCCGATAGGCACGAAAAGCATACGAGGGTAATCGCTATCAACATATCAAATTTTCCATAGCACGGGGTCATCAATATGCACTTATGAGTAGGGTCATATCATCACATAAAGTAACGAAAACTCCGAGACAAGGTGGTGTTGTACTGGGTCAAACAACACACGATAATATTATGCCAGGGTTCAAAAATGCTTGCCTTCAAGGTGTGGAGAGGTGAGGTGCCCTCCAAAACTTTTGCAAGTTATAATCTCCCCTCCAAATTCCTATTTAAAAGAAATATTCAAATAATGCATACTTTGAAAATAGTACAAAAAGTTGTCCCAATTATTCTTGAAATAAATCTTAAAATAAACTAGGTGAAATTTGAGAGAGGTAGGAAAAAGAATCAACTCATTTGGAGTTTTATTTTAAAAGATATGTCCAGTCAAAGTTTAGTCAAATTTCTGTTTTTAAAATAAAAACAGAAAAAGAAAACGGTTCGAAAGGGAATACGCTTTCGAGGTAGAGGAGACGTACTATGGGTTTTACGCCTCCACTTACGCCAGCGTGGACCGGCTCGTGGTCACTGACAGTGGGTCCCTTGGGCCCACTGGTTAGGTTTGACCAGTCGCCCCCCGCCTCCTTCCTCCTCTGGCCAAATAGAGGCGAGGCTCCGGCGATCGACGTCGGTGATTGGCGGCTCCTCGCGGGCTCCGGAGGGCAGGGATGGATCCGCCAGCCCAGGGCGGTCCTCCCTGTGGTTGTTGGGTCGGCGGGGGTGGAGGGAGTCGCCGGCGGCGAGCTTCGCGGCGGAGGAGGCTTCGGTGGATTTAGGGGCTCGGGCTACGGTGGTTCCTGGACATGTTTGAGAGGCTGGGCAGCTCCGCATGATCAAGTGGAGTCAAACGGTGGTGCTGGAAGAGTGGGGGAAGCTCTGCTGGCGATGCACGGCACCGGAGCGTGGCGGCGGCCGCACTGATCGGAGACGAGGAAGAAGACTTCCCCCCGACGATTTGCTGGCTGTGGGGGCTCCATGGGGATGGCCTGAGGCTGCCTGAGTAGCTGGACGAGCTCGGGGGCCCTTCTTATAGGCGATCGAGGTCGGTTCTGCGGCAGCCGTGGATAGGATCGACGGCGAATCGCCGTTCTATAATTGCAGGGCGATGTGGCGGCAACGTGCGCTAGGGGACGAGCTTGCGGATAAGCTTGAGCTGCTCCAGGGGGCAGCTGGCGAGCGAGGGTGGCTCGGGCGGCGCCGTCCGCGGCAGAGGCTGCTGTGGACGGCCGCTAGCTGTCGTGGCCAACCTGACGGCGGCGCTGTAGGGCTCTAGGGACGACTCTGCGGTGAGGGAGGGGGCGGGCGTGTTGGCTGCGAGTGGGGAGAGGCCAGAGCGGGCCCGGGGAGGCGACAGTGCGACGCGGCGACTCGGTGCGCGCGCGTGCAAAAAACGTGCGCTCTGGGCGCGCCCAGCGCACGCACGCTGCCTGTTCGGCATAATGCCAGGGCATGGTAGGAGGCTGTGGTGAGGTTGGGGATTAACAGGTCGTGGTTAGTGTCATCTAGGAGCTTAGTGGACGTGCTAGTTTGTCCAGAGGTGCAAGGTCATAGTGCAAAGACAAAAATCATGCCAAAATTGTCCATGCCCTCAAGGTGTTTGACAGAATGCCAATGTCATCTAGGCAACTCTTGGGGTGGCCAAAAACTCCAGATCAGTGCCTCTCTAGATGTAGGTAATGATGGCAAGGTCATTTGGGCAAAGCCAGAAACTTGCTAATGCAAGTTTTGTAAATCTTCAGTTTTGGACAGAAAGAAAAAGGCCTCATTCCATTTACTTAAAATCCTCCAATGGGTCCACTCTCCTGGACTTAAGGGTTTTGTAGGGTGAGCTATAAGCAGGAGAAAGCTCAAGGGCACTAGAGCAAAATAAAATAGGGTTGAAGTAGAAAAGGCCAAACTGGACCAGAAAGAAGATGAGGTTGATTCACTCAAATTTTTCAAAGAACATCACTGGGTTTTTGCATAAAGTTGAATTATATGCTACCACTAACATCCCATAATTTTGGTGGAAGCTTTAAAGAAATATTTAAATAGGTTGTAGTGAAAAATTGCCAACTGGACCAGTTTTGAAAACTTGGGCTAAAGTTCAAAATATCCAATGAATGAAATATATTTTTGCATAAAAGTGATTTAAAAACATCACATGACATCCCCAAATTTTGGTTGGAATTTTAAATAAATTTATCAAAGGGTTGTAGTGCAAATAGAGCTCCAAAATTTAAGAAAAATCACTTTTAAGGAATAAAGCTCAGAGAAAAATAATTATGCAAATAAATCCACTGATAATAGAAATGTTTTTCTTGAGGGAAAAGGCAAGTCCAATAATACATTTGGAAATTTTTCACTTGGGGAAAAACTCCATAAAAATCAAAGAAAGGAGTGGTTCTGGAATCAAGGAAAACCCAGAAAATGAAAATTTTAATTTCCTGGCAAAATTTTAATAGACAAATCATGTTTAAATTTTTGGGGTGTCACATGAGGGGTTGCTATAAACATTAGTAAAGTACACATAAATAACATGTATATCAAATATACCTATGTTCACTTTGCCATCCTTCTTATCCGCCAATTACTTGGGGTAGTTCCGCTTCCAATGACCAGTCCCTTTGCGGTAGAAGCACTCAGTTTCAGGCTTAGGTCCAGACTTGGGTTTTTTCACTTGAGCAGCAACTTGTTTGCCATTCTTCTTGAAGTTCCCCTTTCTTCCCTTTGTCCCTTTACTTGAAACTAGTGGTTTTGTTTACCATCAACACTTGATGCTTTTCTTGATTTCTACCTTTCGTCGATTTCAGCATCACGAAGAGCTTGGGAATCGTTTCTGTTATCCCTTGCATATTATAGTTCATCACGAAGTTCTACTAACTTGGTGATGGTGACTAGAGAATTCTGTCAATCACTATTTTATCTGGAAGATTAACTCCCACTTGATTCAAGCGATTGTAGTACCTAGAAAATCTGAGCACATGCTCACTGCTTGAGCTATTCTCCTCCATCTTTTAGCTATATAACTTGTTGGAGACTTCATATCTCTCAACTCGGGTATTTGCTTGAAATATTAACTTCAACTCCTGGAACATCTCATATGGTCCATGACGTTCAAAACGTCTTTGAAGTCCCGATTCTAAGTCGTATAAGCATGGTGCACTAAACTATCAAGTAGTCATCATATTGAGCTAGCCAAACGTTCATAACATCTGCATCTGCTCCTGCAATAGGTTTGTCACCTAGCGGTGCATCAAGGACATAATTCTTCTGTGCAGCAATGAGGATAAACCTCAGATCACGGATCCAATCCGCATCATTGCTACTAACATCTTTCAACTCAGTTTTCTCTAGGAACATATCAAAAATAAAACAGGGGAGCTAAACGCGAGCTATTGATCTACAACATAGATATGCTAATACTACCAGGACTATGTTCATGATAAATTTAAGTTCAATTAATCATATTACTTAAGAACTCCCACTTAGATAGACATCCCTCTAATCCTCTAAGTGATCACGTGATCCATATCAACTAAACCATGTACGATCATCACGTGAGATGGAGTAGTTTCAATGGTGAACATCACTATGTTGATCATATCTACTCTATGATTCACGCTCGACCTTTCGGTCTCAGTGTTCCGAGGCCATATATGTTATATGCTAGGATCGTCAAGTTTAACCTGAGTATTCCGCGTGTGCAACTGTTTTACCCCCGTTGTATTTGAACGTAGAGCCTATCACACCCGATCATCATGTGGTGTCTCAGCACGAAGAACTTTCGCAACGGTGCATACTCAGGGAGAACACTTGTACCTTGATAATTAGTGAGAGATCATCTTATAAAGCTACCGTTGAACTAAGAAAAATAAGATGTATAAAAGATAAACATCACATGCAATCAAAATATGTGACATGATATGGCCATCATCATCTTGTGCCTTTGATCTCCATCTCCAAAGCATCGTCATGATTTCCATCGTCACCGGCATGACACCATGATCTCCATCATCTTGATCTATATCAATGTGTCATCACATGCTCGTCTCGCCAACTATTACTCTTGCAACTATTGCTATCGCATATCGATAAAGTAAAGCAATTATTTGGCACTTGCATCTTATGCAATAAAGAGACAACCATAAGGCGTCTGCCAGTTGCCGATAACTTCAACAAAACATGATCATCTTATACAACAACTTATATCTCATCACGTCTTGACCATATCACATCACAACATGTCCTGCAAAAACAAGTTAGACGTCCTCTACTTTGTTGTTGCAAATTCTACGTGGCTGTTACGGGCTTAGCAAGAACCATTCTTACCTATGCTTCAAAACCACAACGATAGTTTGTCAAGTTGGTGCTGTTTTAACCTTCGCAAGGACCGGGCGTAGCCACACTCGGTTCAACTAAAGTTGGAGAAACTGACACCCGCCAGCCACCTGTGTGCAAAGCACGTCGGTAGAACCAGTCTCGCGTAAGTGTACGCGTAATGTCGGTCCGGGCCACTTCATCCAACAATACCGCCAAAACAAAGTATGACATGCTGGTAAGCAGTATGACTTATATCGCCCACAACTCACTTGTGTTCTACTCGTGCATATTACATCAACGCATAAAACCTGGCTCGGATGCCACTGTTGGGGAACGTAGTAATTTCAAAAAAATTCCTACGTGCACACAAGATCATGGTGATGCATAGCAACGAGAGGGGAGAGTGTTGTCCACGTACCCTCGTAGACCGAAAGTGGAAGCGTTAGCACAACGCGGTTGATGTAGTCGTACGTCTTCACGATCCGACCGATCAAGTATCAAACACACGGCACCTCCGAGTTCAGCACACGTTCAGCCCGATGACGTCCCTCTAACTCCGATCAAACCGAGTGTTGAGGGAGAGTTTCGTCAGCATGACGGCGTGGTGACGATGTTGATGTTCTACCGACGCAGGGCTTCGCCTAAGCACCGCACACGGCTAAGAGACGATCAACTTGATCAACTTGTGTGTCTAGAGGTGCCCCTGCCCCTGTATATAAAGGAGCAAGGGGGGTGCGGCCGGCCAAGGGGAGAGGCGCGCCGGAGGAGTCGTACTCCCACCGGGAGTAGGACTCCCCCCTTTTCCTAGTTGATTTAGGACTTGGGAGGGGGAAGAAGGAAAGAGGGGGGCCGGCCCCCTTTGCCCTAAACCAATTCGGTTTGGGCCTTGGGGGGCACGCCCCACACTTCCCTTGCTTCCCTCCTTTTCCACTAAGGCCCATTAAGCCCCCGGGGGGTTCCGGTAACCCCCCGATACTCCGGTAAAATCCCGATTTCACCCGGAACACTTCGAATATCCAAACATAGGCTTCCAATATATCAATCTTCATGTCTCGACCATTTCGAGACTCCTCGTCATGTCCGTGATCACATCCGGGACTCCAAACAACCTTCGGTACATCAAAACATAAAACTCATAATATAACTATCATCGTAGCGTTAAGCGTGCAGACCCTACGGGTTCGAGAACTATGTAGACAGGACCAAGACACGTCTCCGGTCAATAACCAATAGAGGAACCTAGATGCTCATATTGGCTCCTACATATTCTACGAAGATCTTTATCGGTCAGACTGTATAACAACATACGTTGTTCCCTTTGTCATAGATATGTTACTTGCCCGAGATTCGATCGTTGGTATCTCAATACCTAGTTCAATCTCGTTACCGGCAAGTCTCTTTACTCGTTCCATAATACATCATCCCGCAACTAACTCATTAGTTGCAATGCTTGCAAGGCTTAAGTGATGTGCATTATCGAGAGGGCCCAAAGATACCTCTCCGACAATTGGAGTGGCAAATCCTAATCTCGAAATACGCCAACCCAACAAGTACCTTCGGAGACACCTGTAGAGCACCTTTATAATCACCCAGTTACGTTGTGACGTTTGGTAGCACACAAAGTGTTCCTCCGGTAAACGGGAGTTGCATAATTTCATAGTCATAGGAACATGTATAAGTCATGAAGAAAGCAATAGCAACATACTTAAACGATCGTGTGCTAAGCTAACGGAATGCGTCATGTCAATCACATCATTCTCCTAATGATGTGATCCCGTTAATCAAATGACAACTCATGTCTATGGCTAGGAAACTTAACCATCTTTGATTCAACGAGCTAGTCAAGTAGAGGCATACTAGTGACATACTGTTTGTCTATGTATTCACACATGTATTATGTTTCCGCTTAATACAATTCTAGCATGAATAATAAACATTTATCATGATATAAGGAAATAAATAATAACTTTATTATTGCCTCTAGGGCATATTTCCTTCAGGTCTGTCCAACGGCGGCTAGGTTAGGAGCGAACCAGACTGGAGGCTGGAGCGAATGAATTGGGATTTTTCCTGCTGTCGATCGATATGGGAGGCGCTCGTTTGGGCCGCAAGCCTGCTATAGGGCCTGCCTTGCACTTATGTTATTGGCCCATCCAAATTGAAACGTTTTTCTTCATTTTTTTACATTGCCTGCTCGTGCGTTGGGACGAACAAAACTAGCATGGGCCAACCTGGACGACTCAAACTAGGTGCACACTTTCCAGCCACCTGAGGCGGCCGCACATACCAGCCCCTATGGTGGCGTCGCCCCTTTTTGCGTGTATGATTGGATAGTGAAAAATATTCCAGTGGCGCTTTTGATTTACCCATAGAATGGTTGAATTGCTTGTTTCTATGAACTGAGTTCGTCAATAATGTGAAGGATGCCAGTCTTTTTATCCTATTGTAGATTGCTTAGGTCTCGATATGCCAAAAGTAATCGCATGAAATATACAGTAAAAGCCAGTGTGATGTGTTTGGCTACAACTAGTCTGACTACACGTCCTCATATAACATATCAAGGACGCACCATCTTACCAGATTAACCATTCGACTTACCCATGCAGTGTGGGAAGAAAGAAGTATTGGGACTGCGTATCCAAGCAATTGATGCCATGGACTCCTTCGTACAACCTTGTAAGCGAAAAAGAAGTTGCAGTGTGCCTGTACAAAGAACTAGAGTAAGTTCAGTTACCTGCTTCTCAGAATTTTACTTAGCCACTTATTGCAAAATTGTTCAATTACGTTGCTTGGCTTAATTTAGTTTTCTATTGATTACATAATGGCACAGCCTGTTAATCATATTGTAGACTGCGCCTATCTATGTGTTTGATACTTACTGTTAAGAATTACCTGTTTGCCTTAACTTAAATATCTACTTGTTTGTTTAACTGCTTTGCTACTGCAACAGCGGGTTACAATGATGTTAATAACTACTTTTCAGCATCCAATTGAAACTCTTTAATTCCTTGTTTGTTTAACTGGTTTGTTGTTATAACTCCCAGTTGAGATGTTTTGCTAACTTCAACTTTTTTGAATCCAATCGGAACTTTAATGGCAAAAAAGGTTAGCCCAAGATCAAAGAGCGAGGTCCCCATGGACGTTTCATCATCCCACAGCAGTGGCACCGGCCCAATCGTGCATTATGAATTGCCAACTGCTGATGCTCTAGAGGCTAAACTAGTGGTAGAAAGAGATTCTGCTTCTGCACTTAGAGATGAAGTTGACATGTTGAGGAAGCAAATAGCACAATAACAAGCAGTACTCAAGACAACCATTAAATATTTGGTGGATATCAAAACGAAGCAAGCTGAGACTGACCAGATTGTTAAGGTCCTGAAGGAAAGAAGGAAATTAAATTCCTACTTGGTAAATCATAGGTGAAATGTTCTTTCCATAGTTGAATAACCTTTGTGTTGTCTGTTCATGTAATCAATCAAACCATTTGTTTTAGAGATCATGTAATAATTGTTTTTTTGTTTTTTGGTTTGTAATTTTATTTGAGCACAAGTCTGTATTAATTGATAAAGACTCGGAGACATTTCATTTGGGTTGCTGTGCCAGACCTACAAATATGCCAATCGGGCTGAATGTGCATTCAACAATAGTAGTAGTATAGATGGACCATAAGTGCCACGCATCGGAAAGGGCCAAGATGCTGGCTAAAAAAAGGATGTTGTTGTAGCCAAAAAAAAGTATAGCGGCCTGGCTTATGTATGTTAGTTGATATTATTGATCCATATACTCTATAAGTGTTTATATGTCTGTTAGTTCTATACATTCTTGGTTGATTGACTCGGTATTTGAATCTTGATGCATCGCTTGTGTACATATCTAAATGGGAGTACACATTATGTTGCGTGTGACATTTGAGTTGGACATGAAGTGTTCCAAATATTCGAATTCACCTTAAACTGGATTCTAGTTTCTGAATTTGAGTATCGGCATTTGTAAACCATATTCATATATGACAGTGGAATACATCTTTGTTGTCCTTTTGAAGATATATAAAAACACAAAGAATGATTTATAAAGATTCATATAGGAATACAAAATTGATTCGAATTTAGTTGCCAGGGTAAATGTGGATGCTTATTGTCCCAAAATTCAAAAGAAAAAGCAAAATGTCCACTCCCACGTCGGCTGCTCGAAGCCAAGTGTTTGGGAGATGGAAATTACTGTCTACCCATTACACGGACAATCCATCAGCCCGATTTCCACTGCTCTAAATAGGGGTAGGTTAGTAACTTCAATTAGACGTGACACGACCGCCTCTGAGCCCATTCCGACACTGTGGGCGTCAAACATGGGCGGCAAAACTCATTTGATTCAAGTTCGTCCGAAAGACCTCTGTTTCTCCCTCCATTCCCCATTCATACACGGGGGGCGGCAAAACAAACTCGACTCGGCCGAAATCGACGTAGGCAAATATTTTCAATAGGGGCAGGTTTGTAACTTCACTCAGACGTGACACAACCGCCCTATCTATCAGCCCCATTCATACACCGTGTGCGCCAACCATGGGCGCCAACCACCCTCTCCTCGCCCGAAATCGCTCTGGGAAAATATTGGCGAGATGCGAGATTACCATCCTATCCCCAACCGACGAGACGTCCAAATATTAAACGGGGGCTAAGTTCGTAACTTTCCCATATTTCAGACAGGCCCGTCCCAAAAACATGGTTCCCCGTACCTCTCCCTCCATTTTCCCATTCATACACCGTCCGCGCTAGAACACCCCATCCCCACACCAGCCTCCGTCCGCCACCCCATCCATCGCCGCCGTCCTCCACCACATCCATCGCCACCGTCCTCCACCATGCCGGAGCACCTACCAAGACCGCGTCGTCCACTGCTAGAGATGGACGTTTCTCATCCACGGCGACGGACCAATAGCCTTGCATCGCGTCCTCTCGCTTCATCGGCGCCGTCGTCCTCTTTGTCGGGGCCGCTCACACGACCTTCTCTTCCACCGCAACTGGACTTATCCCCCGATGCACCTGTCTACCGTCGCAGATCTGCTTCAACGCCACCGACAGCCATCACACCCCCGATGCCTACACGGTGCCGCAAGAGAGGTGGTACTTCATATCTCCTCAACTTTTTGATCTCAACCAAAAAATAGATCTTAACTTGGTTACTCTACTTTCTTTTCAGCTCTTAGAATTTAGTTCTTAGTTCGAAGCAAACAATGGATGCTAAATATCATTTCTCCGGTTTGCAGCTTCAAATCTGCCATGGCATAGCCATAATACGGTTTAATTGATCATGCTTAGGGTTTAATTGATCATGTTGGTTCTGTGGTGGTTTCTTTAATAGAAATCAGAGGGGAAACCCTCTTTTGCTAAAAAAATATTCTTAGAGTTTCCCCCTTTTATGATCACTATACGATCAGAATACGTGCTTCGTGTCATAATAACACTGCTCCACCCATCAAGCTAAACAAGCTTAGTTGTTCAAATACGAATCTGATATTATTAAAACAGAGTTGTTTAATTGGTTAGCTAAATGATCCTAAATTAGTTTCAAAAATGCATGTTCGACGCTCAGGTGTGTATCTCTACAGGGTGCCCACGGTGGGACGGCCCACCCTGGGATTTTGGGTCGTCCCAGGCCCCGATTCCCCTCTGTTCTGTTGCGCGCTTCCGATCCCTACTCGCCCCCAGCCGCCTGCCTCGCCGGCGACTTGCCGTCCCCAGACGGCATGACTCTAGGAGGAGACGCCGGACTAACAGGAGGCCAGGAGTCACTCGCCCAACAGCGTCACCGTTGCCCGGGCGCGCCGCCGTGCCTACCTTCCCAGTCCGTTCAGGGCTCAGGCATGCAGCACCCACCAAGCCAACCCAATTTATCCTGAGATACATCCTCAACACTCAGCAGCCACTCCTCATCACCCATTTTCTAATTGATTCATTACTCATTAGGCAGGACTGTCATTAGGGTTTGTTGTGTGCTCAGTGCTACCTACACTTAATGGTTCAGATGTATTTCGGTAATCTTTAGTACCTCTAAAGTTCACAGGGTTTTCAAAATTCCGGCCCTCGGAACAGAAACTAGTCATTTTGGATTGTTGGTCGTAGTGACATTGACCCATATTACTACTGCAAGCCAGGTTTGTTGACAATTTTACTTGTCTTTCTTACTCATTCGATATAATATCCAATTATTCACGTCGATTAGTTGCAAACAATAAGTGCTAGACAAACTTCTTCATTCAGATTTTGGACGGTCTCTTACTGTAGTTACAATTCTGCATACCTGTCCTAGTAAGCTCACAAGTAAATGATTGATTCACTACATCTATGCTTGCCTTGTCATATTTGTTGTCAATATTCTTTTAGGGTGGACCAGCCTGTTTCTAAATACTGGAACCATAGACATGAGTGAATAGCATTTCTCTATGTGATCTCTTCCATCATGTGTGGGTAACGAACACTGCATTGTATAGAAACAAAGTGTCATTTCCAGCTTTTACATAGGATTCGATCTTTTACATGGAATACAATCTGCCTACTTGCTTTGTGTCGCACTACCAACACTCCACCCTTGAAGCTAAACATTAAGCCACTCATAATTGCTTAGTTTATTTGTTCAAATACGAATTTCATATGATTCTAATGTTCCTACTTCAGTTTTGAAATGTGTGTCTGCCTGTTATAGAGACATAAGGGGTTTGTATTTCTGTGTGTGGTCTGGTCAGCACGGTTGGGGAGGTGAACTTTGCATATGCAGGGGTTTATAGGGAGACACTCTCTAAGTTGAATCCGCAATGCATTCCATAGATAATCTGACTACTTTTTATGTTTTCATGAATCTCAGATTCTGAACAGCATCATAAAGATTATGAGCTTGCGCGCATGAAAATAATAAAGCAGAACAATGCCATGGCTGTCAAACTTGGCATTGAGGGACTGAAATCAAGTCTGGATGCAATGCAATGCAAACGCTCTCCACCTACCGATTCATGCTCAGAATATGATCCTAACAGTGATTCTGAGCTAGAGGGAGACCTAAGTCAATGTAGCTCCCTAGTGGAGGAGTCAGAGGAAGATGCCCTATCTTATTCACCCATCAAGGTACTTGCTCTAACTTTCCAAGGTTACATTGCTCGCACATATCTTGCAACTGATGCTTTGCATTGCTTCTACTTTGTTGAACTGCCATTAGCTTAGTTTACACATCGTGTATGTGAATACGCCCTGCCTATCCATTTTCAGTACATATTCCATCTGTCATCATACCATATTTATCCATTCAAATGTTGTTCTTGTGTATCAGACGTTCAAAAGGAAGAGGGCGATTGCTGATCGTGGAGGAGCACAAGCAAAGTATTTGGAAAAAGTAGTGGCACTTGATAAATCAAATAGCCCATTAGGTGTAGTTGCAATATCACCTGACCCACAAAATACCCCAACTCTAGCAGACTCTAGCCCTACTACACTGGTCATTTCTGATGCCCCAACTCAGCAGACCCCAACTGCAGCAAACAGTATGATTATGCCAGTTGACATAGCACCAGCTGTACGACACAAAACCCCCATTCCAGCAAAGAGTACACCAAATCCAGTTGCCAAATCCCTTTTCGAACCAGAGAGAGCCCCAATTGCAGCAAATAGGACCCCTGTTCCATTTCTTCCTAGTTTAGAAGACGAAGCTTATGTTGTTGTCAGGAACTTTGTGCGCATATTTCCTTCATGGAAAGATTATACTGCAGACACAGAACAATTTCCAGTCTTCCTCCGCAACTTACGCGTAAGTAATGTACTAATGTTATTCATGGTCATTACTGCATATGTTTCTGCTGACAGAAGACACAAGATTTCATTCTTTTAAATAAGCGAGGAGCAAACTGGATTGTAATGATGAGCAAGGGTTGGTTGCGCTTTTCAATCACTCATTGATGAAGTATCGTTCCTACCTAAGGCAAGCGCACTTCAATGGCAAGCCTCTGAACGAAATTTCTATAAAGTCTCCAGTGCTACATTTATCCGACGGTGACTGGAATAATCTTGTTACACATTGGTCTCGGCTGCAGCATAAGGTACTGTCTATGATATCACATCACAATTTGAACTACATTTTTGCATTTGCCTTAATGTCTCACTTGTACGAAAACTGTTAGCAGAAGAACATTCGTCTCAAGGGACCATAGAATCTCGCAATTATACTGCACACTGCATTGCTCTTGTGAGTACTTCTTGCCCTATATGACCATACTTACTTTCATAGTTGTTTGATTATGTAGCATCACTGCACATGGGTTAGCCTCGTAATCGTCCATTTGGTGGACATTATAAGATCCGTATGGACTCTTACATAAATTTAGAATCAAACCAATGCTTTTGAAGAGGTTTAGCTCTGCAGTCCTCTTATAAGGACTGAACGTGGTCTATCACTGTACTTACATTAACAGCTACTCCCTCCGTCCCATAATATAAGAACGTTTTGTATAGTACACCATTGTTCAAAACACTCTTGTATTATGGGAAGAGGGATTGGTTCATTTTGTAGCATTCTGCATCTTATTTCCCTCGCCCACCATTTACTAAAAAAGATCAGATCTATATTTAATCTTACCAATAAGTAGAATACACAGACAATGCCAGTGCAGAAGTGTAGCCCATTGCTCTTGTCAGTACATTTTGTCCTGTAACGCTTGTACTTCCAGGGATTGGTAGTTGATTATGTAACATCAATCTGCATCTTATCTTCATTATCCTCTATCCCTTCTAGTATTATCATATCTATAATTACTCTCTACAAAATGTAGAGTACAGGCAATGCTTATGAAGAAGATTATGTGCTGAAATTCTTGAGTTATCCTTCCCTTGACATGGAGAAGGGCATTATAAAGCCGGTGTTAACTATTAATGTAAGTCAGTCCTTCTAAAGCCTTTATCCTCAACTGTTGTTTAATTTTCTCATACTCCCTATCGTTTACTGCTGTTTAGTTTGCTGTTTCTACCAAAATGCATGTTTGTAAGAACCGTAAGTTCTAAGTTTTACTTGTAAAACCAAATTCCTTATTCATACCATGCACATTACTTAATACTCCCTATATGTATGCTTGCTTTTGTGGATCTATAATCCAGTGTGTGGTGAAGCAGCCCATGTTTACACCTTGTCATCTCTTGTTTTATCTTACTGATGTGGCTGATGATATGAACAACATGCCATGCACATTATCCAAAATAGACACAATGATTTTCTTTGCCCTTCATCTATGCTTGTTATGTTGACATGGTAATCCAGTAGTGTGGTGAAGCTCCCCGCATTATGAACAATGCCAAATTATGCTATTGATATTTTGAACTTACTCTTTATTTTTTAATTTGAAATTGGATAGAATTGACAGAACAGTTATCATCTTTGTTTATACACGTGCAAAACTTGTCATCTCTCTAATTTGTTTCAGGGTGATATGCCTGATGGCATGCACAAGTCTATTGAAGGTTGTGAGACAAACCCAACATATATTGCAGCAAAGAAGGCAAAACATCTTGAAGATAGCGAGACAACCCCAAAGTCTTGTCTTGATGCAGTGTTCAAGTTACTTGGGACTAATAGTCAGACAAGCTCACAGAATTCGTTGTCTGAATCAGTTCGACTTCTTCGGTTCCAAGTTCTAGTAGAAAGGCATTCTACCACTCAACTTCGACTTGAAGTCCTATCTCTAAGAAAGATTGCGGAGAACACCAATGAGAACCTCATCGCTAAACAACTACACCTGGAAGCTATGACCGACATGCTAGGCCGGTCTCACAGCCTTGCTCAGCAGCTTGCGCAGCAGTTCCCCCGCAAGGCTAACCTTTCTTGAACTGTCTTGGAAGTGGTCTCGGTTCAGTATTATTTTGTTACGCTGCAATGGTGCCCAGTTTTTGTAATCTGCTTCTTCGTTGTGCTTTATGATCACTGGTGGCGAACTTCGATGCCCAGTGGATGTAATATACCTTAAATCCTTTATTGTATAGTGTAGGTTTATTCTTAGTTACTATGCCGTAATTTCTTTATTGTATAGAGTATGTTTGGTCTTAATTCCTACTAGTTACTGCCATCATTCGCTATCTGAAAAAAATCAGATGTAGTCGACCAGACCGAAACATTCGACTCTAACGGGCCAGGTTTTTAGCGGGCCACAATTGGGCCAGCCTGTGTCTTTCTTGGGCCCGAATGATTGGGGCCTTCACACATTGCGCCGGGCCCAAACTTACACCGGCCTATATTTTAGTTGGGCCTTTTGTCGACCCAGTGCTTAGTTTGGCCCAGGTAGCGTTGGGCCATTAACCGGTTGAATATTGTACTGGCCTGTTATGGCCGAGATGAAACCACGGGCCTTTAGCAGGACAAAATGCATGTTGGGCCTCAATTTTCACTAGTCGTCGACGGGCCTTCAGCAGGTCGAAATGTAGACCGGGCCGTTTTGGGCCCAGTTAGCTCACGGGCCGTTACCAGGCCAAAACATATCTCGGGCCTTAGTTGGCCCACTGATATCATGGGCCTTTAAGAGGCCGAAAGCTTAGCACAGGCATCAACGGGCCGAATTACGCGACAGGCCTTTAACAGGCCCAAAGTCACATTGGGCTTAACTGTTGCCACCTTTAGCACGGGCCGTTAGTGGGCCCAATGTCCCGTCGGACCATATATGGGGCCCATGGGCAGCACGGGCCATTCCCAGGCCGAAAGTCACACCGGGCTGAAATGGGCCCATGTCTACATCAGGCCTCTAATAGGCAAAAAGTCACTGGGCTGTAGTTGGGCCCAAATATTCGGCGAACAATTAACGGGCCAGATCTGGCTTCGGGCCGCAAATGGGCCCAAATATTGGGTGAACAATTAACGGGCCAGATCTGGCTTCGGGCCGTAAATGGGCCCAAATATTGGGCAAACAATTAACGGGCCAGATCTGGCTTCGGGCCGTAAATGGGCCTTTATTAAGCAGGCTGTTATTGGGCTGGCCCACTAGTACCTGATTAAGTTCTATGGGCCTTTGACTGGGCCGGCCTTTTTAACCTATATGGGCCTTTGTTGGGCCCAGCCACGTGTCGACGTATCATAGGCATGTCTCCTCCAATGGACGGGCGACATCTGGCCCACTGACGAGCTGACAGGTGTTCCCTTCGGCCAATCAGAATTTTACACGTGGAAATTTTCCATTGGTCAGGGCTGTTAACGAGTTATCGGATCCAAAATCCGACCCGATAGCTTAACGGCGTTCCGTTACGGTGGATGCCACGTGTCGGTCACCCTTGACGAAAGCACTTCTGTGACACGCGATTTATTGTCATGGAAGTGGACACTTCCATGATGATAATTTTGGTAATGTCATGGAACACTTCTACGACAGCACAGGTATGACTATCTTGATTCTGTCATAAAATCATCATGGATGTACATGCATGACAAAAAACGCAACCTACTATGACAAACACGTATCATCACGGAAGTGTATTTTTTTGTAGTGATATATATATCCTCTACAGCATTCACTTATTGTTATTTCTTCAAGTTGCTTGTTCTGCTAAGTGAATGTGATCGGACCCTTCCCCCTCTATGCTAAACTCAACCCAGTCTATTCACAAATTCTTCACGTGCATTCTATTTGAAACTCGTTCAAAATCTTCACTGTGTCCTTGTCAGC
Organism: Triticum urartu; assembly: GCF_003073215.2. Classification (NCBI taxonomy): domain Eukaryota; kingdom Viridiplantae; phylum Streptophyta; class Magnoliopsida; order Poales; family Poaceae; genus Triticum; species Triticum urartu. Next base: position 148,187,118 of record NC_053028.1, on the reverse strand, counting down.
TGAACAAATTGCGAAAGGAACTTTAAACTTATCTTATCTGAATTTTCGGCCTTTGCCGCTCAAACTGTTACACCTTCCACGATAATACTTATCCTTTTCACCCACGATCATCACCTCTCAATACGTGGGTGACACATGTCACGCGAATGAGAAGGGTCAGGGGCACGTTCGTCCTATTTCCTCGGGCGAGCAGTTTTTCACTTCGCCTATAAATACTCCTCTCCCTTCCTCACTTCGTTTTTACTCCGGTCGACCTCACTCCCTTGCTCGAGCTCTCAAACCCTAGTGCCGCCGCTACTTCCATCGTCGCCGGTGAGGAAGAGCTTCACTGCCTCGACCTTGTCATCGCCGTACTCACGCCGGACACGGATTTCTTCACTCCGCCGCCGCTGTAGCTGTCTTCCTCAGCCAAGTTAGGGCGTGGAAGATCTGAACCCATGAGCTTCAAATCTACACTTCCCAGTTCGTCGTGTTCTTCGTCCAGGGTAATTAAAAGTTACTTTTACTACCCTTGTTGATTCGGATGTTTTCTTCAAATCCTCAAAAGGTGTTTATTCTTCAAATCCTCACACACTGGACACCTCACATATCATATGTTCTTGATATGTTTCTCTAAGCAACATTTTTCTTCAAGATTCCTCAATTGTGTGGATTTTTAATTTGCACAACTCTGGAACCTAAGTCAAAGAACACTTAGTGAAATTCTTCAAGACTCAACTGGTTAAATTCCTCAAACTTGTTCTTATTGCAAAACCTTCTGAGAACGCATATGATCTCTCCAAATTCCTCGCAACTATACTCTGTTCATAGGTACACATGTCCGTTGCTGAATCACTAGGTTCTCATCAACTTAACTCATTTGCGGCGTTCCTCGAAGAAAAGTTGCATACCTCTTCAGAGAACTCAATCGTTCAAAACCCTCAACTGAAGAAAATGGCAGATGGCAAGAAGCCACAGAAAGGAGGAAAGAGGCCTGAGGTCAAGACTGCGTTTGAAATCCCTGAGGATATCTACAAGGATTATTGCACTCCTAATGAGGCCAAACATTGCAAGGAGGACAAAAATCAGCGCAAGGTGCGCATACAAAGGATAGAGAGGAGATGGGCACGGGAATGGAGGGAGTACATATATGTTACTCCCAAGTATATGAAGAAATTCGCTCTTAATCCTCCATGCCCAAGACCTCCATTGGCACCTGGCCAAGAAGCTGATCCCACCAGCCTCAAACATGGTGAGGACTATCCTGATGAATGGGCCAAGCGCCAGGCCAAGCTAGCCAAAGTAGCTAAGGAAGCAGTGGGGAAATTTAATGAAGACTCTGCTGCTGCTGCCGCCACTGCTAAGGCCTCTGCAATCAAGCCAAAGAAGCCTGCTCATAAGTCAAGTGCTTCAACCCTGATGCCCTCACGGCCAAGTTCCTCAGCTATGCCCTCACGGCCAGATTCTTCAAAGCCCTCACGACCAATTCATCAAGCCACACCAGCTCCTCCAAAGTCCTCGGCTCCTCCGTCAAAATCCTCAGCACATGTGCATCTCGCCACGTGCCTAAGGACAACAAGCATCTCTATTGCCTCAGGAGCTTCTGCTAGTTCTTCAGATGCACCAAATTCATCAATTGGCCCCTCTCCACTGAAGACAAAGGCCACTGCTGGACGAGGCTCTCGACCAAATCCTCACAAGAAGCAGGTCGCCTTTCAAGAACCGTCCGAAGATGATGAAGCTGATGATAAAGAACTCACTGAAATCATCAGAGATAGGCAACACAGGGCCACTAGAGCCAAAGGCAGCAATGTGCCCTTGATGCTGGATCTGAAGTTGATCCTGGACTTCATTGACTTATGGCACAAGGACCCCAACACACCTCTGCCTGAGCTGAACCTCACTCCTGGTCAAAGTCATGTACTGACTCACTTCATTGATGAAGAAAAATGGAAATTTGAACAGGGAAGGAGGGTGAAGAAAGCGCAATACAAGAAAGAGCGCTTTCTGAAGCAAAATGTTCTGAAGCTTTCACCTGAAGAACTTGTTGCTCTTCAATCTGAGATCAAGAAACTGAGTGATGAATTTCATCGCTACTATGCTGACTAGCTTGGAGCCAAAGTCAGATTTATAAAGATAACTGAACAGTTCACTTCCAATGTTGCAGCCCCATCGCAACTAGAAAATCCTCAGGCTGAAGCATCTGCTCAGCCTAATGAAGAAAATGCCAGAACTGCTGATGATACTCATGCTGCTGAAGAAAACGCTAGTACCAGGGCTGATGACTACATTCCAGCCGTTGAAGAAATTGCCAGGGCAACCACTAGTGTTGCGCCTGAAGAATATGAAGAAGTTAGGGCAACTGCATCAGTTGTGCCTGAAGATCTTGAACCAAATTCCTCTGCTCCTCCTGTGCCTACACCAACTCCGATCCTTCCATCTACATCAGATGTGAAGAAGACCAAGGTTGCAGAGCATGCAGCTGTGAAGAAAAGGAAGGTATCAACTACATCAGATTCTTCAGCTCCGAAGAAGATGAAGCCGCTGACCAGCTCGTTTGAAAATCCAATTGATGTTGTTCCTATCTCATCCATGCCATCAAAGGACCTTGTACCTTTTGATGAAGAATACGTGATACCAAGCGGATACGATGACGACATTCCTTTTGCTGCTTCTTCAGAGCAGTTGGATGAAGAAATTGAAGCGGATGCAATCCCTTCAACCCTAATAGTCTCATCGCCCATGCCTCAGTTTACTGCTGAAGAGGCCGGCGTTGAAGAATTGAATGAAGAAGAGGATGTGGACATTGGATGCACAACTCCAGTGTTGAACGATGACTTTTGGGAAAGTCAGCACCCCAATTCTCTTCTGTTCACACCCCTCCAACAAATTCCTCAGTCTCATGTCACTACTGAAGTACAAATGGGATATGAAGAACCTCGTGCCACTCCCTCTGTACAAGAAGAGATTCCAACCACTAGTGCTGAAGAAAATTTTAATGAAGAATTGAAGACCCAGGCTGCTACTGAAGAAGAACCTGACATTCCTCAGCCTGTGGATCCTGAGATTGCGATTCCTGAGGTGGTGATGCAATTGACCGATACCCCTCAGCCCAAGCCAAAGGACCCCTTCTCGAAGAAGCAGAAATTCAAGACTGATGACTTCTTCGGTGAGCATGTATTCTTCACGGACTACAATCCTTATGACTCTGCTCGTCTTAGGAGGAAGCGCTTCTGGACTGCCAGCCAGGCCAATTTCTATTCTTCACTGCTCTTCAACAAGGATAAAGTCTTCTACCACGAGCATATTCCTCACGTGGACATGGAATCACTGCCTTGCTTCTCTCCTATCCTTAGTGTGCTTCATGACGCAGGCCTCCTCAACTTTTTCTCTGACATTGTTGATTGGAATGAAGAGCTTATTCTTCAGTTCTACGCAACACTGCACATCACAGGTGATGCTGATGATATCAACACTTGGGTATTGGATTGGATGACCGATAACACTCACTATAAAGCACCAGCCTCTGAATTACTTCATGCCCTGCCCATCAGTCCACCCCTTGAAGGAGCCTGTTGCCTGTACCAGGAGCCTGAACTCACTACCCATTACATGCAAGTGTTAATGAAGCCCCTGAAGCCCGGTCAAGCCCCAAGGACCAAATTCCTCGTGAAGGAATTGCTATATGTGCCCAGAACAGTCTATCGCATTCTGACAAGGACAATGAGTCCTATCAAAGGCCACGACTCGTCTGATGAGGAAATTGTTGGCATCATGAAGAATCTGCTATTCAACATCATACATGGCATTCCTGTCGATTATCATGATTTCTTCATGAGGACTCTGGCCAATGTCGCACTCTCTCCGTTTGAGTTGAAGCCTTGTGCTCCTTGGATTATGAGATTCCTCGGAACAAGGTCTTCACTAAACTACAAGGCTGACTTTTAGAATCACCTCAGCTACCTGCCCCCAATTGAAGTCCTCAAGCAGACATATTCCTCGGTTGATGAAAAGGGCAAGGCAACTGCTGTCATTGATGAAGGCATTCGTCCATTGGATGGTCAGTTTCGCAAAGCTGCATCTTATTCCACCAATGATGACTCTGCCACTCATGATTCTGCTGCAAATGCATCCAAGCCAAATCCTCAAGCCACAGCTCCCAGGGTGATGACTGACCGTGAGCTGCTTCTTAGTCTTCACCAGAAGGTGGATCAAAACCATAAATGGGTTAAGCGTCAGTTTGGTTCTCTTCTTCACAACATGACTGCCACACATAATGCAGTGAAGAAAAACCATTACTACTTCCATGAAGTTTTCGGTCGCACCTGGGCTATCTTATGACATCAGTATGGTGAAAAAGATCTGAAGCAAATGGGTCTCAAGGAGAACTTTGATTGCTCTGCACCTCCAGTGAAGAAATTCAAGAAGGTCAAAGTTCCTTCCTTGGTGTCCAGATCATATTCTTCATCTCGCGACACCGACGAGTATGAAGACTTGGACGACACTGCGGCAGGCCCTACAAAACAAACGACCCCAACAACGCTGGCGCTCCTCCATCAACTTGATATTCCTCGGAGGCGCTAGTCCTCATTTTTTGATCCTTTTGGTCATTCGATGACAAAGGGGGAGAAATTTGAGTTAGTCTTCAAGCGGGTCTACTTATATGGGCGTTTTTTCTAAGTTACAACTCTTGTTCTTTTGAAGACTTTGCTGGATCGAGTTGTAAACTTAAACTCTATGGTGGTCTGATACTTTTGCTGAGTTTTTCTGCATGCTTATTCCTCATTAATGTTAATGCACACATGCTGAATTACATCAGTCACCATATTTCATCATGCATCTCAAATTCTTCATATTTTATGTTAAATGCGTGTATGAATTACAAGATATAGGGGGGGATCTCCATGATTCTACTCTTCAAGTGTGCATTGCTTCAAAAGCAAATTCCTCATTATGCACATCTTCAGGGGGAGTTCTTCTATAACTTGCAATCAAATTCCTTAATGTCAGTATTTACATTCATATGTTTATCCCCGTTGAAAACTTAACCTATATTGTCATCAATCACAAAAAAGGGGGAGATTGTAAGTGCATCTAGTGCCCCTTAGTGGTTTTGGTGTATTGAAGACTTATAGGTTAAGGGACTGATGCGTTTGTGAGTGTACACAGGTCTATAAGTCTATGAGGAGTTTGATATTTACAGAGAAAGTTGACCCCTAAAAATGAAGTTCTTCGACTGAAGACTTTGGATTTCTGAAGACTTTGAAAGTGAAGAAATTGATGTAATCCTGAAGACTTGGTATTCATTCGAGGAACATGAAGCATGAAGACTTTTGTTTTCGTAGTTTCTTTTTCTCTTTCTTGAGTCATAGGAAACACCGTACTGTTAAAGGGGGTCGAGGAAATACTAAGGAAAAATTTCCATGTGATGCTCAACTCAAATCCTACACCTACCAATCCCTTCAAGTGAAGCCATTGGAAATCTCATAAAGCTCAGTCAATTTCTTCAGTGACAGAGATGAAGTTCTTCTGGTCTCTGAGGAATTTGTTCTGACTGAGGAGTTAGGAATTCGCCAGCGCGGATTGCCTGCACAATGAGGAACATGATAGCCCTGAGGAATTTGCTACTCAAAATTCCGACCGTTGCTGTGCTATGCGCTAGCTGTCCCAAAATATCTACCCACCTAACGGTCATATCATTGAAGGGCATTTATGTCTTATCATGTCGGGCTGCTCCCTAGGCTATAAATATCCGCCCCCTACAACCACTAGCTGGTTGGCTGCTCCGAGAGAAACTGACACTTGTCATTTGAGAGCATCCCATCCTCCGAGGACTTTGAGTGAAAATCATCAAGTAAGGAAAACCCAAACCCAAACACCTACAAACCCAAAATGATTGAGTATCACTGAACAGATTGATCCTGCGTGGATCTGGCGCTTGTTACCTTTGAAGACTGTGCATCTTCCAGACGGTTAGGCGTCATGGTCTAGAGCATCCAAGAGGAAATTGTGGATCGCCGAGTGACCGAGTCTGTGAAGGTTTGGAAGTCACCTGAAGACTTACCACGAGTGATTGGGCGAGGTCTGTGTGACCTTAGCTCAAGGGGAATACGGTGAGGACTGAGTGTCCTGAGCTGCGTGTTCATGACTGAGTGTCCGGGACTGTGTGTCCTCAGGTTTAAATACCTAGCCGCCCTAACCAGACGTACAATGGTCACAGTAGTTGGAATTGGTCTACCAAATCATTGTCTTCACCAAGCTACCTGGTTCCATTTCCTCAACCCTTCCATTTCCTCATTTCTGTGTTGTGTGCTTGTTCATATCTGTTTGAAGACTTTGACTGAAGTCTTTCTCCATTTCCTCAGCTCAATTTCTTCAGTTTATCCGTCTTCATTCTGTTTATCCTGTGTTTACGCTTTGTGTACTCTGTGCTTGTTTTCATTTCATCATGAAGACCATGCTTATGTTCTGTTATGTTTACATCTGAGTACTTATTCCACTGCAAGTAGTTCTTCACTCAGGAATTTCCTCACCCTGGAATTCCTCAGTGAAGAATTCATAAAAATCGCCTATTCACCCCCCCCCCTCTAGTCAATATAACGCACTTTCATTGACCATATCACATCACAACATGCCCTGCAAAAACAAATTAGACGTCCTCTACTTTGTTGTTGCAAGTTTTACGTGGCTGCTACGGGCTTCTAGTAAGAACCGTTCTTACATACGCATCAAAACCACAACGGTGATTTATCAAGTTTGCTGTTTTAACCTTCAACAAGGACCAGCCGCAGTCAAATTCAATTCAACTAAAGTTGGAGAAACAGACACCCGCCAGCCACCTTTATACAAAACTAGTTGCATGTCTATCGGTAGAACCGATCTCATGAACGTGGTCATGTAAGGTTGGTCCGGGCCGCTTCATCCAACAATACCATCGAATCAAAATAAGACATTGGTGTTAAGCAGTATGTCGATCACCGCCCATAACTCTTTGTGTTCTACTCGTGCATATCATCTACGCATAGACCTGGCTCGGATGCCACTGTTGGGAAATGTAGCATGCAATTTCAAAAAGTTTCCTATGCTCACGTAAGATCTATCTAGGAGATGCATAGCAACGAGAGGGGGAGAGCATCTTCATACCCTTGAAGATCGCAAAGCGGAAGCATTTATCAATGCGATTGATGTAGTCGTACACCTTCACGATCGGTCCCGATCAAGTACCGAACGTACGGCACCTTCGCGTTCAGCACACGTTTAGCTCGATGATGTCCTCGCCTTCTTGATCCAGCAAGACGGGCGAAGTAGTAGATGAGTTTCGGCAGCATGACGGCGTGGTGACGATGTTGGTGAAGAACAATCTCTGGAGGGCTTCGCCAAGCACAACGGAAACTATGACGGAGGATAAACTAGAGGGGACGGGGTTGCCGGCACACGGGCTTGGTGATTCTTGATGTGTTCCAGGTGCTAGCCCTGCCCCTCTATTTATATGTTGAGCCCTGGGGTCGAAACTTGGAGTAAAAGCCTCCTCAAAGTCGGTTTTACCCGCAAGGAAGAGTCCTTCTCGGACTTCCAGGACCAGATGCCACGGTCCTTGGTGTCTGGCCCAGACTCCATGGGCCTCGCCGCCTGGCCCAGGGCCATACGCCAGGGTCTCCGGCGTTTGGCCCCCTGGCCTCCGCAAAACTCCTTTTTCATCGACCTAAAGCCTCGTGGGCTTCACCCCTTGGCCGAACCATATCATCCTATATATCAAGCTTTACCTCCGGACCATTCCAGAGCTCCTTGTCATGTCTGTGATCTTATCCGGGAATCCGAACAGCATTCGGTCACCAACATACATAACTCATATAGTACTATATCGTCAACGAACGTTAAGCGTGCGGACCCTACGGGTTCGAGAACTATGTAGACATGACCGAGACACCTCTCTGGCCAATAACCAATAGCGGAACCTAGATGCCCATATTGGCTCCTACATATTCTACGAAGATCTTTATCGGTCGAACCTTATGACAACATACGTAATTCTCTTTGTCTATCGGTATGTTACTTGCCCGAGATTTGATCGTTGGTTTCTTCATACCTAGTTCAATCTCGTTACCGACAAGTCTCTTTACTCGTTCCGTAATGCATCATCCCGTAACTAACTCATTAGTTACATTGCTTGCGAGGCTTATTATGATGTGCATTACCGAGAGGGCCCAGAGATACCTCTCCGATACTCAGAGTGACAAATCTAATCTCGATCTATGACAACCCAACAAACACCTTTGGAGATACCTGTAGAGCATCTTTATAGTCACCCAGTTACGCTATGACATTTGATAGCACACAAGGTATTCCTCCCGTATCCGGGAGTTCCATAATCTCATAGTCAAAGGAATATGTATATGACATGAAGAAAGCAATAGCAATAAAACTGAACGATCAATATGCTAAGCTAACGGATGGGTCTTATCATTCACATCATTCTCCTAATGATGTGATCCCGTTCATCAAATGACAACACATGTCTATAGTTAGGAAACTTAACCATCTTTGATTAACGAGCTAGTCTAGTACTGGCTTACTAGGGACACGGTGTTTTGTCTATGTATCCACACATGTATCAAGTTTCCGGTTAATACAATTCTAGCATGAATAATAGACATTTATCATGATATAAGGAAATATAAAATAACAACTTTATTATTGCATCTAGGGCATATTTCCTTCATGTGCATGACACATCCTTGATTGATAATTATGTAAATTTATTGACACAAATTAGGACTTCATTGAAAGTAGTTTTTCGATGTAGTATTTAGGCAAGATAGCCTTGGTATTAGGCATTATAATCTATGGAGATAGTAGTGACTAACATGGCTTAGCCAAAATATATATTGACAAGATACTAAAGTTGTTTGGTATGAAAAAGCTGAGGTCACATAAAAAGAGTTCTAAGTAAGAATTAGTATCATGAAATATTGATGAGAAAAATAAACACTTGAGATTTCATTCAGACCTGCATTTTGAAATTAATCATGTATTTCATGGTATGTAAACAACCAGATATGTCCTGTACGGTAAATTTGGATGTCGCGGTTGCGAGGGGGCATCGATTCCTCCTTCACGTCCTTTGTGTGGGGGGATGTGTGGCTTCTCCTTCATGCGAAGCACGGTTTGGATGCCGCAATTGTGTTGGGGGATGCGTGGCTTCTCCTTCATGCGGAGCATGATTTGGATGCCGCGGTTGTGTTGGGGGGACGCCGGCTCCTCCTCCATGTGGCAGAGAGGCGACACCAGCTCTTGCTGGACGCGGTAGCACAACGGGGAGTGCAGCTCCTCCTTGACGGCAGGCGGCGGCGAGGGGGCATTAGGCCACGTTTCTGGAGCAACTGTTATGTCAGCAACTCGATCTGATGGACGAACTCCTCGCCCGTCCCCACGTCCTACGAGAGGGGGCGCGACTGCTGACGGAGCGGATGATGATGATGATCTCCTCCTTGTCGGGGGAGCCGACAGCCGTGGAACCCGAGGACCTCGAAGAGCAATGACGACGACGCCAAGATTCGTCGCCACCGTTGCTGCCTGTCGATACAAAGAAGTACAACTTGGGCATGGTGTGGATGAGGAGAGGAGGAGTTTAGAGAAGCAGTTGAACGCGAAGGTGTGGATGTGGACGTTGTTAGAGCATGTATTGAATAGGCACGACCAAGCCAGGTGAACGGACGGTCAACCCGCTTCAATGCGGCGCAGCGTCCGAGGTTGGTTTCTCGGGACGACACGCCCGCTTTAAAGCATCGACACCCATCTAGTTGCGTCAGGCCTCCCGTCCGGTCACATCACGCGGCATCAATTCACAAGAGCGGGTTGAAAATAAACTTCACAAGAGCTAGTTGTTCTGCTTTGGTAAGGCCAAAGAAGAGCAAGACACATATAGACAATTGTTTGGGTGTGAATTAGGTTCTTTGCCCTTCAGTTATTTGGGCACACTGATTCATCACTGTAAGTTATCTAATAAAGAATGGAAGTGCATCGAAGATCGAATTGAAAACAATCCTAGTTGCTAGAAGGGCAAGCTAATGTCTTATGGAGGTCGGCTAGTGCTGATCAACTCAGTACTTACTAGTATGTCGATGTTCCTACTATCTTTCTTCGAGGTACCGAAAGGGGTGCAGAAGAGACTTGATTTCTTTCGATCTCGATTTTTCTGGTAGTCAAATGAGGCCAGGAAGAAGTATCGTCTCGCACGATGGGATATTTTATGCCGACCCAAAGACCAAGGGGGTCTCAGTATTGAAAACCTAGAAATTAAGAATAAATGTCTTATGAGTAAATGTCTCTACATGTTAGAGACAGAGCCGGAGAGTATGTGGGCACAGATACTATGCAATAAGTATCTACAGTCGAAAATGCTAGCCCAGGTCACCGTGAGGCCAACTGACTCGCCATTCTGGAAGGGACTCATGCGAACGAAAGATTTGTTCTTTCGTAGGGTCAAATTCTTGGTTGGCAATGAGATGTCAACAAGATTTTGGGAGAATACGTGGTTAGGGGAGACACCACTAGCCATACAATACCCCACCCTATATAACATTGTTCAACGCAAGGAGGATTACGTAGGCACAATATTTCAATCGAATCCCTTGAATATTCAGTTTAGACGTGCGTTAGTTGGTGAGCGATGGAATGCCTGGATGCACTTGGTTCGGAGATTGATAGATGTTCAGTTATCCGACCAACCCGATTCGATGCACTAGAAGTTAGCTAGAAATGGGGTGTTTATGGTGAAATCTTTTTACATGGATTTAATTAATCCTAGCCCAATCTCGAGATCGTTACATATTTGGAAGGTTAAGGTTCCCTTGCGCATTAAAATCTTTATGTGGTTCGTACACAAGCAAGTGATACTCACCAAAGATAACTTAGTAAAGAGGTGGTCGGTAGGTAGTTCCCGTTGTTATTTTTGTGATCATCATGAAACAATACAACACTTGTTCATAGAGTGCCCACTCACGAAATTGCTTTGGAGAACAATCCATATAGCCTTTAACATTACTCCTCCAGTTAACATTGAATCGCTCTTTGGGACGTGGTTAGCTGGGGTTGATCATATTACTGCGGCTCGTATTCAGATTGAAATATGTGCGCTTATATGGGCTATATGGAATTGCAGGAATGATATGATTTTTAACAGACAACATACTTTAACTTTCTTGCATGTCATTTTCAGAGCTATCGCATGGATCCGTACGTGGTCCTTACTCACTCTTACGGACTCCAGGGAGCCTTTGGTTACTGGGTGCAAGCAGTGCGAGATGGTAGCACGGGCTATGTTCAACAGGTTCGGATGATGGTCGCATAATAGGATATGAGTCTAGGGAGTTTGTCCTTTACATTGTCATACCGGTTGTGATTTTGAGCATTCACTTTTCTTTTACTTTTTGCTCCGCTTACGAGCTGTAATACTTTTATGACTTTGTGCTACTTTGAGACTAAGAGCATCTCCAGCCGCGCCCCCAACAGGCCCCCAGGCCACTTTTTTGGCGCCGGCGCCGAAAAAACGCTCCAGTCGCGCCCCCAGGACGCTAAAATCTGCCGGTTCGCCCCGTTTTTGGGCCCGGCGATCGCAGGCCGAACCCGGCGCATTGGGGGGCACTCGGGGGCTCCGGCGCAAGAGAAAAGCACGGCTGGCCCACACCATCAGGCGAAAAGTCAAGTTTTTCTTCCCCGGCTCGCCTCCCACCCCCCGCGCGCTCGGCCGCCAACAGCTGTATCCCGGCGCCGCCCACCGCCCTTCACCGCTAGATAGCCAATCCCAGCCGAAAAAAGAGCAGAGGTTCGGCGAGGCATCCCCTCCACCAGCAGCTGAGCGTTTTTCATGCTGTTTCCGGCCGCGGAGGGACGGTTTAGCGGCGGGTACGCGCCCACCGGGCGCAAGGTGTTCGGCGATTTTCCTGCCTCGGTGATGGACTTGGACGACGAGGAAGCGCTCGCCGTGCTGCTGGAGGAGGAAGCCGAGGCCGACGTCCAGGAGAGGAACATCTCATGGTCCTCGCCGCCCTGCTGGCGAGCAATGAAAAGCCGCGACGAGGTGGCTCGGCGCCGAGGTGGATGAAAGCAAAGAACCGGCATCGTCTTGAAGGCTACTGCATGCTCTACTCCGACTACTTCGCCGACGCTCCACTGCACGGCGACAAAACATTTCGGCGTCGTTATCGGATGAGCCGAAAGCTTTCCCCGGGATTGTGAATTCCATCCGGGAGTTCGACAACTACTTCAAGTGCAAGAAGGATTGCACCGGCAAACTTGGATTCACCTCGATCCAGAAGTGCACGACAACGATGAGGATGCTTGCATACGGAGCTCCCAGTGATTCACTCGATGGCTATGGGCGCATGGCCGAGTCCACCACCATTGAGTGTTTCTACAAGTTCTGTCGGGCAGTGGTGGCAGTGTTTGGACCGCAATACTTGCGAACACCCAATGCGAAAGACACTACTCAGATCCTAGCATAGAATGCAGCAAGAGGATTTCTTGGAATGTTTGGAAGCATCGACTGCATGCATTGGAAATGGAAGAACTGCCCATTTGCTTGGCAGGGGATGTACAAAGGCGCCAAAGGCGGTTGCAGTGTGGTACTTGAGGCGGTGGCCACATAGGACCTTTGGATTTGGCACACCTTCTCTGGTATGCCAGGAACTCACAATGACATCAACGTGCTGCAGTGTTCCCCTGTCTTTGCCAAGCTTGTTGAAGGTCATTCTCCTCCGGTGAATTTCGAGGTCAATGAGCGGCACTACAACAAGGGGTACTACCTAGCTGATGGCATCTATTCGAGATGGTCTACATTTGTGAAGACTATCTCAAATGTTGTGCTAGGAGGCAAGAAGTCCCACTTTGCCAAGGTGCATGAGGCTTGCAGAAAGGATGTCGAGCGGGCTTTTGGTGTGCTCCAATCTCGATTTGCTGTTGTCCGCTACCCTGCTCAGACCTGGTCGAAAGATCAAATATGGGAGATCATGACTTGCTGTGTCACCTTCCACAACATGATCATCAAGAGCGAGCAGGAAGAGCCAGTGTTTGACACTTAACCATACTACAGGCAGGGTCCTCTAGCCGAAGTTGATCACCAGGTACCGGCAACCTGGATTGCCTACCTCGGTATGCGTCAGGAGATCCGAGACCCACAGGTGCATCATCAACTGCAGCAGGATCTGGTGGAGCACCTATGGAGGCTCAAGGGCGACGCGGGCTCGACGTGTGATGAAATATGAGTTTTTATTTGTTGAATTATATAATTTGTATTGAACTATTTGTTGTTGCACTATTTTGTTGAACTATTTGATTTTCTGTGATGAACTATGTGATAAAAAATATTTATGTTGATAATTGAACGCCGAGCCATGCCAAATATGGGCTGATTCTCGCCCATACGAGGCCTTTATTTGCCGAAAGTGGGTCGAAAACTGGGCCAATCTCGATGCCTGAGGGGCGACCTGAGGGCGACGACTGGATGCCCAACCGCCCCCAGCGTCGATTGTATCACCGGCTCGCCCCCAGGGAGCAATTTTTATGCCTCCTAGGAGGGCAACGGCTGGAGATGCTTTAAGATGGTTGCATGCATCGTTCCGATGCAGAGACCGAGGGCAAGCCTTCTTTTCCAAAAAAAGAAATGCGGCATCAATTCAGCCCCTGCTGCTCCGGGCCAGCATGAATGCGGCGCGGAAATATTGCTCATATTACCGGCCTAAGAGCAGCTACAACGGGGACGCTTAGACTGGGCGCTAGGATCAAATCCCCAGTAGTTAAGCCTAATATCCCGGCCGTTTTTTCCTATTCCCGGCTAAGCCCAGGATTCAGGCTAGCGTCGACGCTACTTCTGGCCCTAGGCGCTAGCCCGTTTTTTCTTTCGAGGTATGACACAAAGTGCGTCCTGTTAAGCACCTGTACCTTGTCATTGCCGTTGGAGGACTGGATGCTAACACCGCTGCTATATGATTTTTTTTTTCTTGTATTTCCTTAAGCGCCCATGCAAGCGCCTAGGCATTGAACATGCCCTAAAGGCACATATTATTCCTAGAGGAAAAACAAGCATAAATGTTTTTTTCTTTGTGCTCAATCATCATCATCAACGCCGCACGACACACGCCCGAATGGCCGGATGGATATGCAGCAGCGTGGAGTGGTGGGCGTAGCAAATCCCTCTCCCTTTTGACGAAAGTAGGAGCGCACACCGCACCAACTCCGCTGCTGCGTGCGCTGCCGCTCGTTATTCTCTGCTCTCTGCCAAGCCTCCCCCTCCCCCCTCTCCTCCCTCCGCAGCTCTGAGCTGTGCTGCCGCCGCTTTCACCTCCACTAATCATCATCCCCATCGTCGCCTCCTTTCTCCTCTCCTCTCCCTCCCTCCCTCCCTCCCCCCGATCCTTCCTCCTCCCACACGCACCTAGCCATCGCGAGGCGGCGAGAAGAGCGGGACGCGGGGGCTGCGCTGGCCAGCGACGGGGAGGCGGACGGGGAGGGGGAGGGGATGGCGGCGGCGTGGGGCGGCACCACGCAGAAGTGCGCCTCCTGCGGCAAGAAGGTGTACCCCGTCGAGGAGCTCGCCGCCGACGGCCGCGCCTACCACCGCCCCTGCTTCCGCTGCCACCACTGCAAGAGCACCCTCCAGGTCAATTCCCTCCCCCCTTGACCAGAATGAATCATGCGAGCCAACTAGAGTTCCACTGTTCAGATGATGGTACAAATAAAGTGCTAGTACTAAAGTAGGACGGATGCTATGATTTATAAGATGCTTGCATGCTTATCCCCCCGTGATTCAGGCTATTATTGCGAGCTTTATGGGAGGTAAGTACTAGTAATGCGTACCTGGGCATCATTAGCTTGCTTATGATTGTCTGTCCCTGTTCAAATTGTTCAGTTGATTGATGCGTTGGTTAGTGCTTGTACTTGCTGTGTGGGTTTCTCCTTCTCAACCACAGCCAGTTATGAAGTTAGGCTGCGTGTTCATGTCAACCGCAACGATTTTGTCCATTTCACATCCTGCAGGTTGTTCAGCAGGGAGTGGTAATGAGTGCCACGCGGTTTAAGGCATCTCTAACGGCATTCCTTTTCTTCTAGAATAAAAGACATGATGTTATATTATGCATTTAACTTTATTCGAGGAGTCCATCTTCGTTGCACAATGTGTCATACTATTTAGTATGATTAGTTCTCTGTACTTGCCTTTCCTTAAAGAAACGGGCAAGACAGCATAGCACATGCAGTTCAGTGATGATTTGCCCATGGGTGGAGTGGACCCCTTGAGCCCTGATCTGTTTTATGATCCCTGTAATTCTCTTTTAGTGGCATAAAAGCAGTTTATAGCTATGATAAAGATGTAGCCAGTTGACATGATGAACTACCGATAAAGCCAAAGACAAATTTAAGTTCATATGCGCTCTTAGTCCTAGATTGGAAATGGGCTCCTTGCATTATTGAATATTCCTTCGGACCACATGCTTGACATAGTCTATACTCTATTATTTGAGAACTTAATTGTTTTGCTGAAAGCAGAAATGCTCGCATTAAATCTTTTATGCTACATCATATTACTTGGCACTGGTACCATGTTTTCCTGTTTGTGGCTAAAGCTACATCTTTGAAACATAAAAGTAAAGTAACATTTTAACTAAACCTTTTCTTTTCTTTCTTGTTTGTTCTGCAGTTTAGCAATTATTCTTCCATCGAAGGTGTCCTGTACTGCAAACCTCACTATGACCAGATATTAAAATCAACTGGCAGTTTGGAAAAAAGTTTTGAAGGTACTGAAGGCAACACTTGATCATTCGCACTCAGATGTCTTTATTTTCAGGATTATTTTGTCATACTATTCTCTAAATTTGGGAGCAATTCTGTATTATGTCAGGTGTGACAAGATCAGCTAAATCAGAAAAATCAAATGGACCCAAGGTATTGAGCTTCTGTAGGACACGCCTTTTGTGTGGTTGAAGCATATTCATAGTATTGAAATTGTTTGTCTTATGTTGCGATATACACAACAGTATGTCCATTTCCTCCTTGATATTTTTCCAAAATGCAGGGCCAGCAAAACAGCAGATTCTCTAGTATGTTTGTTGGCACGCAAGACAAGTGCGTAGTTTGTAACAAGACTGTGTACCCTCTTGAAAAGGTCAGTATTATTTAATCTTTGGCTGCTACTTTAATGCACATTAAACCATCAACTGCCCAGAAAAATAAGTATTCTGTGTATTTGGTTCTCTCTATAATGGCCGGAGTTACTGTGTATGTAAGTTGTACAGAAGAATTGTCGTTTGTCCTGTCATCTTGCTAAAATTTTCATAATTCATGACAAGACTAGTTTCATGGCAATTGCAAATGTAATAAAACGTGTCATGTTTATTATTAGAATTACGATCTGGCAGATTCCCACATCTAATGCAGTTCTCTAATCCCACTTGCAAGTACTCCCTCTGTAAACCTTATATTAGTTTACGGAGGGAGTAGCAGGGAGGAAAAAAGAACTAATCAATATCTCGCCCACGAGCCAAATCATTTTTTTTTGGGTGAAGAGATGTTATACCAATCCAATAGTATGTGTTGGGTCTTTAACGCCTTCTTATAACATAGTGCACAGCTGCAGAAGTGACATCTAATTATCATCAGCATCTATGGCAGATCCAATAAATGCCTATAATGTTTGCATTTTTAGCAATATTTTTTCTTTGAATGTCTTTCCTTTCTCATTCTATCACTTCCTGTATTTACCTTATTGAACTTGTTTTTGATTCAACTAATTTCTTTCAGGTTGATCTTAACGGGGGCGCGTATCATAAATCATGCTTCCGTTGCACCCATGGTGGTTGTACACTCAGCCCATCCAACAATGTCACACATGAAGGCAAACTTTATTGCAAGACCCACCATTCTCAGTTGTTTATGGTCAAGGGAAACTTCAGTCAGTTCGAGGAGAACACTGTAAATGCAAAAGTGGCTGTCGAGAAACTACCAGAAACTGGAGAAGCCACCAACAAGCCAGGTCAAGGTGATGAAATCGGTGAGAAGACCTCAGAAAATGAGCTCACAGCTGACAAACCATCCCAAAATGATGTTGCAGCTGAAAACCCATTGCAGAGTAGCATTGATGTTCCTAAACCATCAGAAAGCACAGTCGAGAAGTCAGCAGAAAGTGAAAGTGTTACTGAGAGTGAGTCAAAGAGTCCTGTAGTTAACAATAAGCCATTTGAAAGCAGTGCCGAGAAGCCACATCAGAGCAGTGTGGTTGATACTAAGCCATCAGGAAGCAGTGCGGCCATAAGAAAACCATGGCAACGCAGTCTTCCCACAAATAAGCCGTCAGTGATTAGTGCATCAACTGAAAAGCCATCACCGAGCGATGCAGCCATTGAGAAGCCGTCATCCAGTAATGGGTCTAATGGGAAACCGTCGGACAGCAGCACAGGGGTAAAAAAGTCATGGCAGCACAGTGTAGCTACTGAGAACCCACAGCAGAGCATGTTACCATCGGATAAGCCAGCATCAACCAGTGCAGATGATGTGAAGCCATCAGAAAGCGGCAAAGTGGTCAAAAAAACATGGCAACGCCCTGTGGTTGCTGAGAACCAGAAACAAAACAGTGGACCAACCGAGAAGCCGTCACCGACGAGTGACACAAAGCCATTAGATAGCAGCACAACAATTAAAAGACCATGGGGCCGCAGAATAGCCAGTGAGAAATCTCTGCAGAGCAGTGAGGTTGATATGAAACCAGTGGAAACCAGTACAGTGGTTACTGTTCTACAGCAGCCCAGTGAGGAACCTCCACAAACCGATGCAGCTGTGCTACAGCAGCCCAGTGAGGAACCTCAACAAACTAATGCAGCTGTGCTACAGCAGCCCAGTGAGGAACCTCAACAAACTAATGCAGATGATGTGAAGCCTTCGGAGGACACTGCAGTAGTAGTGAAAAAGCCATGGCAATTCAACACGAGAACCGAGAAGCAACCCCAGAGTAGTGTAGTTGATGCAAAGAAAACTGAAAGTACTGGAGCGATCAAACGGCAGTGGAAGCGTAACACGCCGTTTGAGAAGCCATCACAAAGCAGTGCAGCAGCAGCTGTGACAACAACACAAAGCAATGTGACCGTCACGAAGCCAGCCCCGAGCAACATGGCTGTGAAGAAGTCATGGCAAAGAAGTACAACTCCAAAAAATCTGGCAGCGAGTGATATGGCTACCAATAAAGCATTGCAAACCAAGGCAGTGATCGAGAAGCCATCACAAGAAAGTTCTCAAGAGAAACCATTACAAGAAAAGACACCTCAAGTCACTGTGATCACCGAGAAGCGATCGGAAGAAAGTTCTCAAGAGAAGCCATCTCAAGAAAAGGCACCTCAAACTGCTGCGATCATCGAGAAGCCATCACAAGAAAGTTCTCAAGAGAAGCCATCTGAGGCAAAGACACCTCAAATTGCTGCAACCGCCGAGAAGCCATCACAAGGAAGTTCTCAAGAAAAGGCACCTCGAAAAGCTTCGATCACCGGGAAGCCATCACAAGAAAGTTCTCAAGAGAAGCCATTACAAATGAATGAATCTTCCAAGGAGCAACTTCAGACTGAAGATATTGTTGAGAAACAACTTCAAAGTGAAGATATTGCTGATGCTACACCACAAAGGGACCTGATGACACAAGATGATGTCTCCCTCAAGAAGATACCAGAGCCTCAAATTGATGCCTCTTCTGCCGAACTGACGAAGGATCCATCAGAGCAAGATGGGGCTGCATCTGGTGAGAACTTGTCAGAGTCTCAAAGTAAGCTAACTGTTGAGCAGACGTTGGAATCCCAAGACGCTGTGGTTCCTCAAGAGGCAACTGACCAGATAATGGAATCTAAAAATGATGCAGGCATTGAGCAGTCATCAGAATCTCAAAGTGTTGCACCGGCAGAGGTTCCAGTGGAGCAACCATTGCAACAACAAGAAGATGCATCTACAGAGCAGCCATTGGAATCTCAGCATGAAGCAGATGACAAGGATCAAACAGAGCCTAGTAGTGATGCAATTGCTGAGGAGTCATTGCAGCTTCAATTTGACACAGCTGCCGTGAAGTTATCAGAACCACAAACAGATGCAACTGCTGATCAGTCGGCTGAGCAGCTACCAGAACCTCAAAGTGACGCATCAGTGGAGGAACCAGTAGTCCATCAAAGTAACGTGTCTACTGAGAAGCTATCTGAGTCTCAAGGTGATGCAGCTGCTGTTGAATCATCCGGACAGCCATCAGAGCCTGAGGAGCGATCAGAACGTCAAATGGATGCAGCTCCTCATAATTTAACTGATCAGCCATTGGAACCTCAAAAGGATGTATCTATTGAGAAGCCACTCGAAACTGAGACTAACGTTGTTACTGATAATCCATCAGAAAGTAGCTTAGCTACTGAAACACTGCCTGAAAGCACTCCAAAGATCAGCACTGCCACCGAGGAACCTGCACAGCGTGAAATTTCTGATGAGACACTGCCTCAAAGCATTGCATTAGATACAACACCAGAAAGCGCCACATCTGTCGAAGAACCCACATATGTCGGTGAGGCCATCGTTGAGATATCAGAGGACAGCTCAGCTCCCGAGAAGCCATCAGAGGATGCCGTTACTCCTGAGAAGCCATCAGATGAAGGTGAGGTAGGTGTGGAGCCAGCAGAAGACAATGCAGCTCTTAAGAATCCTTCGGAGGAAGATGAGGTGAGTGCTGAGCCATCAAACAACACAGTGGATCTCGAGAAGCCATCAGAGGAAAAAGATGATGCTATGAAGCCAGTAGAGGACAGCGTGGCTCTTGAGAAACCAACCGCTGACAAACCTTCAGAGGAAGACAAGGTGGGTGCTGAGCCATCAGACGAGAGAGTGGATCTTGATAAGCCATCAGAGGACAGCATGGCTGTTGAGGAGCCAGTCACCGACAAACCATCAGTGGAAGATGAAGCCAGTGCTGAGCCATCAAACGACAGAACAGATATCGAGAAACCATCGGAGGAGAAAGAAGACGCCACTGTGAAGTCATCAGAGGATATCACGTCTCTTGAGAAGCCAGTCACTGACAAACCTTCAGAGGAAGAGGAAGAAGGCGCAGCCAGCGAGAAGCCGTCGCATGACGATGCTGTCATCGAGGCGCCATCGCACGACGACATGGACTCGGCCACCGACAAACCCTCACCAGCCACAGAGACAAACACATCAGCCTGAGCTCACCGGGACAGTGGTTAGCCGAGCACAGACATCCCTGTTAGTGAGCTTCAGTAAACAGTTCTTAACCGGGAGAAGGATCGATACTACCGTTGTTTGATAGTTTTGCGTGCCATTTTTGTTTGTTTTTGTCTGTACAATGCTTGAGTTGTAAAATTTGAGGGAGAAAAGAGAGAAGGATAGGGAGGGTATTTACTTGGTTTACTCACTCACAAGCAATAAGCCCCTCCCCACATTAGGAGGAGGGCAGCATTGTGGTCTTTTACCTTTTTACGACAGATATTTCTGTTGGTGTGGTTTGGTTTGTTGCTCATATTTTTGTTGTATATCAGATGATGTACATGACAGTTTGGTTCAGATTTGTTTGTGCTTGCTGAACCTGAGCTGTTTCAGAATTGCTTTGCCTGTGTGCTATGGCTAGATAGATAGATATTTGAGTGTTTGCTCTGTCCTGTGGTCGAAGACTCGAAGCTCAGCAGCAATGTATGCCCTCATGCAGATGTGCTGTGGCCAGATAGATATTCAGAACAACCTTCCATAAGGAAAAAGTGCTAGAACAACCTAAAACCTCAAAACCCCAGCGGCGACGGACGGAGGGAGGGAGGGAGCGAGGAGAGCTCCGATGGCGCCGAAGCGGAAGCCGGCGGAGCCGCCGAGGGACGCCGAGGGGATATTCCGCGGCGTCTCCGCCTTCTTCGTGCCCCACGGCGTGCAGTCCCGCCGCCTCGAGGTCGCCGCTTCTCCCCCCCTTCCGCCGCCCCTCCGATTCGCCTTCCATTCTTGCTTAGGTTTTTTTGGATTGCGGCGGCGGCCCTCGCAGGTGTGGAAGCAGAAGCTGGTGCAGATGGGGGGCCGGCTCGAGAAGAAGGACGCCGACGCCAAGGGCGCCAGGATCAACCACGTGCTCGCCGCCGACGCCAAGGCGCTGCTCCGGGAGCTCACCGCCGACTGGCTCCACCGTTTCCAGGGGGTAATACTAGCCGCTCTCTCCGGCCCCCTTCGGCTCCGTATAACCCTAGTCTCTCCACTCTCTCCTATGCGCAATCGTGCATCTGCATTGAGCTGTGAAAGTTTTGCTATTAGTCCTTTGGGGCACTTGCCAAAGTAATGTGGGTGTCAAATATCCCTGCTAGTATGGGAAGCCTTCTGAGAGGCTGCAGCGAGTGCCTGTATTCACCCGTGCATTGGATTTTCATCGCAGAGTGTTGTGTCCTTCGATTGGCTGGAGGAATGCCTCAAGTCTGGCGAGAGGCTGCCCGAGCACAAGTTCACCATCAACTACGAAGAGGAATTTAAACCCAAAAAGGCAGCTGGTGCCGGAGGTACAGGCGCGTCCAATCCCGCGAAGAGGAGCAAAATGTCATCCGAGGATCCTGAGAATCACAAAGGAACTGGTGGACAGGGTGTGAAGAAAGAGCTAGCTACCAGAGAGCATCAAGACGCCAGTACACATGTGCATGATGGTTCTGGTGTCCAAAAGGGGCCTGGCCAGCTTGCACATAGCCAGACTAGCTCTGGGGATACCAAGGACACCGTAGGGTCTCTTGATATTGAGGTATAAGCATGACCTGATAAACCAATGTGCCTGAACCATCTTTTCTCTAAAGCTTAAATTAGCTTATTTTGACACACATATTCTTCTATAGTTTGTCAAAGTTTATACACGGTGAGCCATCAAAAAAGAAGAATATTATTTCTAATGAACTTTGAGCTATAGATTGTACTTATGTCTGTTGAATATTGGAATTCAACCCTGTTGCCCATTGGCAAGCAACTTTATATCTAATCAAGTTTTCATCCATGGAGTGTGCAAACTTGAAAGTCTTCACTTCTCAGTTCTGGGCTTTATCTCATTTTGGCATAGATGGGGTTTTCTGCTTTGCATGCTAATTCATTAGTCATACAACCAGGAAGCTTCTTCTGGGGAACCCACAACATATGCTCCACCAGACCTCAACAGGAACATCACTGAGATTTTCGGAAAACTTATCAACATATATAGAGGTAAAGGACATTGACACATTGTACAAAGTAATGTTCTCATCATTTTGTTGATTGTTGTGAAATTTTATGTTTCTCTTGAAGCCATGGGAGATGACCGGAGATCATTTAGCTATTACAAGGCCATTCCCGTAATTGAGAAACTGCCAATTCAAATAGAAAGTGGCGACCAAGTTAAAAACCTCCCCACCATTGGGAAATCTTTGAAAGACCATGTATGTATGTCTCATTCTATCATTCTTCTTGCTGTTTGTTGGTGATTGCTAGTGTAGTGCGCAACTCTTTCAACATTTTAACAAGCCGTCAAGTGTATTTTGGACTCCAATGTAAAAGAAACTAATACTCCTTCCTGTTACATAATAATATGATGGGCTTAATTTCTTTGTCTTTTTTACTGGAAAGAACTGTTGCCATTTTCGCTGATAGCATAAAACCTAAAGGTGCCAGATGATGCTGAACAGTTGTAGTATGGGCCAAATGGAATTTGAACATAGAAGTTCCAAGAAAAGATTGATTTTGCATTCATCATTTGATTCACAGATTAATGAAATAGTGACAACAGGGAAGCTTTCCAAACTGGAACACTTTGAGAATGATGAAAAGGTAACCTAATTATGAGCTAGGACTACATTCTTAAGCATTATTCAATTGCATGTCCTGATAATAGATTTGCATAATTTTGAAGGTACGGACTGTCAGCCTATTCGGTGAAGTTTGGGGTGTTGGTCCTGCAACTGCTCTTAAGTTATATGATAAAGGACACCGTACTCTTGATGACCTTCGGAAAGATGACTCACTTACATATGCTCAAAGGACTGGCTTAAAATTCTTTGATGATATCAGACAAAGAATCCCTCGGCATGAGGTATGTAATTCGTGGACTTGTTTTCCATTAGTTAATAGATTTTTGACTCAGCCATGCAACACAGCTCACATTACATTCTTTTCTTCTCTAGGTCAGTGAGATGGAGAAGCTTTTGCAAGATGTTGGGAAGGATATCTTGCCTGGAGTGAGTTACAGAGACCATTTTGAGGAACAATTTGTGCAGAACACACATAAGCTGTTAAGGCCAATCAATTTCCTATGGTTATTTCTAAATTCGTCATGTGTGATTATTATTTGAAGGTGATAATTGTATGCGGAGGATCATACAGACGTGGAAAATCATCTTGCGGCGACATGGATATTGTAATTACTCATGATGATGGTAAAAGGTATACTTCAAAGCATGTGCAACCAGGTTTAGAACCGGACAGACCTTGTCTAATGATTTTATATTTACATATCGGGAGAATGTATGCTACTATGGTCTACTCAGTGTAAGCTATAATATTCTATTGAATTCAACACTAGCTAGGAAAATAAAAAAAGAGGATAAGACAGAACCTCACAATCAGTCTGAGGAGCAGTTTAGTTATACAACATTGTTATCTCATTCTTGTAACTTGCAAGTTTAGATTGATGACATTCTCCGCTATAAGGATGGCAATTCGTATTTATGCAATTACAGTTTGGTAGTACAAGAAGTTGTGATTCGACTCTACAATTCTTTGCAGTCATGTAGGTTTCCTGCCGAAGTTTGTTCAGAGGCTGAAGGACATTAATTTTTTAAGGGAGGATCTTATCTTCAGCATAAACAGTATTGAGGTATGTAGCCACCAGTTCCACAGAATTTGGGAAGATATATTATATGGAAGAGATAGCATATAAGTAATAATCCGAAAAAACAATGTGGTGATAAAAAAGTAAAAAGTTATAGTATCTGATAAGGTCTTTTCTAAACTTCCTGAAGAAGTGTGTTAAGAAGGTCTGAAATGCAGGGAACTGACAGCGGGGTTGACACATATTTCGGTCTTTGCACATATCCTGGACGTGAGCTGCGGCATCGCATTGATCTCAAGGTATGGAGCGCTTCCACTATTCCAGTAGGGATACATTCAGTTATATTGACGTTTTTATTCTTCAGTTAGCACGATTTGTTTCTTTTGGAACTGAAAACCATAATTCATTTTGTATCGCTGTCTGCCTTTTGGTGTTGGCAGGTATACCCAAGGAACAGGTATGCATCCGGGCTGCTAGCCTGGACTGGAAATGATGTTCTAAATCGACGGTATAAATTCGAGCTCTATGCATACGTCATGCCATGGTTATGAAAATCCGACTTTATTCTTTTGGAATAACTTGTACAATTACAACGTGCAGATTGAGAATACTAGCAGAATCCAAGGGCTACGTGCTTGATGACACTGGTTTGTATCTTGCTACACAGAGCAGTGGTGGAAAGCGCGTAAGCACACACACTTGTTCGTCGGTCATTACAATTCTGTCTTCCTTCATTTCTCTGTCAGCATTTCATCGTTTATCGTGAATTTCACAGGCGGGGAGATCAGAAGCTATAGTTAACTGCCACGAGGAGAAGGATGTGTTCGACACACTCGGGTTCCCGTACTTGGAGCCTCATGAACGAAATCTATAGCTCTGAAGAAGAATGTAGCTTTCCCAGACCTGTGTAGTTTTGTTCTCCTTTGTACCACAGGCCCACTGGTAGCTGTTTCCAAACCTGTGTGCAGCAAACGTAGATTTGCGGGATCGTATATATTTTGTTGTTCTGTGTTGTATTGTAGATCAGTAGCTGGAATGTTCGTCGTGGCGCATGAATCTAGGGACAAGTCTGTAACTATTTTGTTATACACAACCGCTTTGCCTTCACAATGGACACTTGTGATTTCTCTTTGTGAGACATGGTTTTCTGCAACTACATGGCCATATAAGATGGTGCTTTTCTGGAATTTAACAAGAAAGAAATGCATTTCAAAGTACTTAATACAGAGTAAAGTTGCAGGCAAAATGTCACAAGCACATCGTGAGAATGTTGACAAGCCCAGGGCATTTGAAAGCCTGTTGCACTGTAAGATAATCCAGATCCAAAAACTATCCCCTTCCTTGGAAGTTAACCGGATCTAAAAGTTAGCACGCAAAGTGGGAACATCTGACCGATGTTGCGATATATGCTGCATTCCAGCCAGCACTTTTAGCTACTTACTGAAAACGGAGCTCAAGTTCCAGGCTTCAAGTCAAACTAACCACAATCACCTACATAATTGTGAAGATTACTTACATCTCCTCTACCTACACCTACCGAGAAGCAAACAGCGGCAGCAACAGCTGTGATCAATAAGAACTGTTGCTGGGACCGCCACCGAGCATTTCCTCCCTGTCGATGAAACGCTCGAGAAGCTCCCGGTCCTTGATCACCAGGCACTTGTCATCTTTGCCGAACCAGTCGTACCGATTCCTTGCAATGTAATCGTAGGCTGCGTCCCGCAGTGGGACGGGGATGATCAGCAAGGAGCTCAGCACCGAGTAGGGAAGAGGCAGGTATGATGCAACTTTCAGCGCAGCTGCAAGCCAAAAATGTTAAGAATGTTCAGTGCCATGACAACCAAGAGATCAACTGCCATGGAATAATTGTACTCGAATTGTTTTTGCTGAACTGAGTATGTTTTTCAGTTCAGTGCAGTAATATCCCACATAGCTCTTGTTTATAATTTGCAACAAGCATATGGAAATCTGAAACTATTTGTATACTTTCAGATTTCCGATGCCTCAAGGACTGATTAAACTACAAAATAAATTAATTAAGTATTTACATATCTCAAATTTTACACAATTGCAACAACAGTTTAACACTGCAATAACGTTTGGTTGACCAAGGGATGGGCCAAACAATAGCATAAATAAGTTCAGCAAAACAAGCTGAAGTATAGATGGTTTCAATGATAGGTAAGGTGCTTCCCTATCCTTCACAAGCCTATCGAAAGATTAATTCTGCAAGTGCCCTGACTCATAAGAAACAACAAGAAGGGCAAGGTAATTGGCTCCTAATTCATTAGATATGACAAATACTACCATATTTCATACTCTACTAGTAGATAACTGAAATAGAAACCAACTCTAAGGATTCAAGTGGCACTCGTGTTAGCATTCTGCAGAAAATGACAGGAATTCACCCTTAAAGCAAGAATTCCATCTCAGGTGAAGCTACCTGCTACTATTCTCAGCACCGAAAAATGAAAACACCTCAGCATCACATTGCTAGTAACCTGTCAGAAAAATCTTGACAGGACACACTTACCAAGAAAAGCCTGCTCTGAATCTGAAGGAGGAGGATACTAACCAGTGGAGCCCTCGTAGTAGGCCTCAGGGCCCTCGATGAAGAGAACGCGGCGGAGCACGTCCTCCCGGTCCATGCCCACCAGCCTCAGGTACGGCTCCGCGGCCTTGGACTGCAGGCAGCAGAACCTGATCTTGGCGTGCTTGTCCGTCCTGAACACCCACTTCACCCCTGCATTGCAAAAACCGCGAACAGTTCAACATCACAAGCGATTCCCAGGCGCAGCAAAGCAGTACCGTCGAACGCGAATCGCTCGGCCCAAATCAGGCCACGGTTCGAGCCCAAATGGTGCCCAGGAATGAGGAATCGAGGAGCGTGTGTCCTAGGGCTGGGCCGCGTGCGCTCACCGCGGTGGCAGAGGTGGCAGACGCCGTCGTAGATGAGCACGCGCGGCTGCAGGACGGTGGGCACGGTGGCCGCGACGGCGGCGGCCCCGACCCCGGCCGGCACGGGCGGCGCGTCCTCGTCGACAACGATGTCGGTGGCGGCGGCGGCGGCGCCCGCCGACGCGCGGCCGCCGAGGCCGGCGAGCGACGGGGCGAGGCGGGGGCGGAGGCGGGCGACGAGGGTGCGGGCGAGCATTTTTTTTTTCTTCCTTTACTCCCTCGCGGCGAGGTGGCGGTTCTACACAGGTCTGGGTTTCCCTTTCTTGTTCCTTCCCCTCTGCTTCAGGTTGCTGAACACTTTCTCTTCTGTTTTTTTTTCTCACCGTCCCCTTTTCAACGCTGACCGCGGATCCCCGGGGCTGCTTCGCTTGGAGAGCAAGTCGAATGTGGTGGGCCTTTTCCTTTCTGTCCTTTTTATGCATTTTTTTATTATTCTCTGGTCTTAAATGTAAGTCTTCACGTGAACTTGATTTTTTTTTTGGAATAACTCGACTTTGGGATGTTTTCTTAAGAGGTAAATACACCAGGAGTCATAGAACTTGCACGTGACGGTCAGTTTGGTGCACAAAGTTATAAAATACGTGTTTCTGGTCATCAAACTTGCACAAACGTTCATATACGGTCGCATTCCATGTACGCAGATGTATCTATGGCCTATGTGGCATACCAGCATGGCCAGGGCCCACTGTAAGCCCACCATGCAGGTAGATCTGTAGGCTTTTTCTTTATTTATGTATTATGCACCTATTTTTTAAATTATTAAGCCCCTAAAATAAAATAATTTTTTATTTACGTATAAAGCCCCTAAAATAAAATGGAAAAATAAGGGATGGTTCGGTTACAAACTAGGGACGTGTCCCTACTAGGCTTGGGTTAACAACCACCAAACCAATGACCATTCATGTCTAGATATCACGAATAGTTTTTATATCATATAAACACGGCCGAAAAATCAATTTTGCAAGAAATGTAACCCCAAAAAGGGAGCACCATGGCTCGACTATGTGACCTCGTGGTCAACGTTAACTAAGATTACCACCGGGCTTCGACAACACAACATATCAAATGGGACAAATATTTTTCATGTTGTTATTCCTTCTTGTTCTATGTAAGAAAAAAATTATATTATTGTGTTTGTGATATTTAATAAATGTTTATGTGTTACAAAAAAAGTTGTGTGACATTTAAAAAAAGTAAACATTGTAAACCACATTTGTGTAATTAAAAATGATACGTTGCATTTTAAAAATGTTCATGCATTCCAAAAAAACTGGTCATGACAATTTTTAAATGCCTATACAATGTATAAAACAGTTTGTGTAGCTTTAAAATGTTTCGCACCATCCGAAAATGTTAAAAACATAGTTGAAAAAAGTTTCAAAACTTTTCAAAACTTGTATTTGAAAAAAATGCCAATCATACACTTAAAAAGTATTAAGCATATATTTTTTAAATACTCCAAACATAGATGTATACTGGAGTATTTAAAATATATGTGTATCAAAACATAGATGTATACTGGAGTATTTTAAACATCAAAACATATATGTATCACATGGAGTATATGTTTCAATACACATAAGTTTCAAAACTTGTATTTGAAAAAATGTTAATATGGACGTGTTGTGTTGATTAACATTTTTCCAAATACAAGTTTTTGAAACTTTTAAAATGCTGCGTACCTTTTTTGTAACACATAAATATTTTTTGAATGTCACAGACACAAGAATATAAATTGTTTTCTTACATCTGGACGTGTTGTGTTGTCGGTGGTAATGTTAGTTAACCTTGAGTACAAGGTCACATGGTCGAGCCACGGTGCTCATTTTTTCCGTGTTACATTTCTTGTAAAAATTATTTTCAGTCAATGTTTATATGTACAGAAATTAGTCATGCTACATAGACATGAATGATCAGTAGTTTGGTGGTTGTCCGTGTGACTACTAGGACACGTTGCAGCTTCAAGACCCCACATCGCTTGTTTTTTCATTTTATTTTTAGAGGCTTAATACGAAAATAAAAAAAGCCAAAGGCTTCTCTGCAGATCTACATGCTACAGCAAATGACAATGGGCCTTGGCCACACTGGAATGCCACATAGCCTATGGATACGTCCGTGTACATGAAATGTGATCGTATATGAACGCTTGTACAAGTTTGATGACCGGAAACATGTATTTTACAAGTTTGTGCACCAAACTGACCATCGTGTGCAAGTTCTATGACTTCGGGTGTATTTACCTCTTTTTTTAAAGTGGAATATATTAATATCACGAAGATACCAATTACACCCAGCCTCTGCACCAACAAGATACCGAAAGACGATGCACATAGCCAAGAACAAAAAAAAAATATAAACAAAGACCCTATTGTAATGATGAAATACTCGCAACAACAACACTCTAACCACCACCAAAGACGCGAACCAACCTGTGGTTGAGATGGTTAGGTGGACAGTGATATGTCGGCTCAGTCTCTCGGAGGTGCTCATAGGGGTAGTGTGTGCGTGTATGCATTCATAGGGATGAGTGTATGCGCGTGTATATGAGCGCTTGTGTCTGTACTGATGCTAAAAAAACCACCACCAAAGACAACACCCGAACCGCAAAAGTCCTTGAGCGTCCCCAAAAAATCGTCGTATCTCCGGCGTATAAGTATAAATTATTTGCAAATTTAAGTATATATTAAACCAAAATTCACAAAAACTTCCAGCTAATCTGATTGGAACAGTAGTTCAAGAGCAAAACTTTCCACAGGCATGTCCATATAAATGTTAAGCACGAAGCCACACCATACAATTCTGAATTCATAGCATTGCAGCTGCTCCAAATTAGCCAGTAGATGACTCGCAAGTCATGGCTCAAGGAAATATACATTGATTGGTTCGCACCTATTTGTTCTTTAATTACGATGACTGGGAGGCACACAAAGAACACCATCGAGCTGTTCTACTATCCTGCCCAAAAAAAGAATGTGACTAGGGACAAGAATGAAATAAAACCTACTCCCTCCGTCCACAGTGTAAGATGTTTTTGCAAGCTAAAACAACTTGCAAATCCGTCTTATATTGTGGGACGGAGGGAGTAGTACATAACAACTAATGTTCAACAATATTTCTATAACAGATCAGGTTCTGAATCCTCAAACGTTCGTCAGGAAGCTACCAATGCAATTTGCTATGTCTCACAAAGTCAAGTCAGGACAACAGTAGATTTAATGGGAAGGGATCATGCTGATGGTTTCCCACTTTTCCTTCTTTCGTCAGGCCAAAATTAGTCACAGCTCAGATTACACTTCTGCAGAAACATTAGTC
The DNA here is from genome assembly GCF_003073215.2 of Triticum urartu. Classification (NCBI taxonomy): domain Eukaryota; kingdom Viridiplantae; phylum Streptophyta; class Magnoliopsida; order Poales; family Poaceae; genus Triticum; species Triticum urartu. Next base: position 148,157,039 of record NC_053028.1, on the reverse strand, counting down.
ACTACTATGACGATGGGGTGAAAGATGACTCTACGGCTTCACATACTCGCGGATGAACTGCTCAACTGCTGAAACATCACCAGTCAGACCAGCACCTTCATCAACTATCACCTTGTTCTGGCACTGGCTGAAGTTGAATGCCTCTCCAGGTAACCCAAGTTGGACTTCATCACTGATGTCAGCGGATGATATGGCGTTCCTTGATTCCCGGAGCTTGTTTCTACAAAAAAAAAATTAGCACAAGTTTGTGTCAGTCAGTCAATGCAAATGGTTCTGTTATGCTCCCTCAGGTGTTTCAAGATATATGAGTGGTTACAGAGTGACCTCCGATGTTCCAGGATCAGGGAAATATCAGTAGAATATACATGTATGTAAGCATTTTTTTTGGCAGCATAATATACACAAAAAACAAACGAGTTCATTCAAGCTGCACTATTAATCTAGCCAATACATATAATTCACAGAATTTACAGAGCGACCTCAACTGTACCAGGATCACGGAAATATGGATAGAATATACATGTATGTAAACATTTTTTGCAGCATAATATACACAAAAACAAACAAATACATTCAAGTTACAGTACTAATCTAGCCAATACCTATAAATTCACAGAATTATTAAACACGCCAACCCAAGATGATGCATTCTAAGTTCCAACCATGCAAGAATGTTGAATATGAAAAATGAAACATACACTTCTTTCTCCAACTGCTTCTTGATGAACTCCTTTGAGTGAGCTGTAACTTTATCTGTCTTGTTGCAGAATATCAGAACAGGAATCCTTTTCTTCACTACAGTTGCCTTCGTCAAAATGTCATACAAGTACCTGTCGTGAGAGTTAAAGAGAAAACTGTCAGGCGGTACGAACTGCATCAGATCAAACATTTTTATACATGTTTGAATATGAAATAAGGTCCTAGTCACACTCCTAGTTTGAATACAGCATATGATTGGGTTGACAATCAAAGTTTGCGAAATTGGACACCATCAAATTTTCCAAACAACACCAAATAACAGAAAGTAGGTCAGCAAAATTACTCCGCAGCAGCTTGCATGCTAGACAAGAAATCTAGAGCATCCACGACAAAAACAATCCCAGCTGCCTGAGGCAGGACTTCATCAAGCTTCGATTTCAGCCTTGCATGACCAGGAACATCGATAACATGAACAGGTTTTACTTTGCCTTTCTGTTGAGTGGAAGGGAACAAAGTAAGTAAAAATCTTGCAGTCAGCAAACATATGTTTCTATAAGAAAACGGTAGCCTTGATTCTACATAGTTATATTAATATCAAGGTGTAGCAGGGATTCATCTCCAAAAAGTTCTAACCCTTTCCAGCTCCGAGTGCAGAACAAATGTAGCATTGTTATGTGTCATCGAAGTCACGGTTCCCTGATGTGATGATCCATCGCGAAGCTAAAAACGAGAGATGGAAAATTAGCACAAAACCAAAAGATAATACAAAGAAACTGTGTAATTCCTCCACTGGAAAGATAACTAAAACTAAAAAAGGAAATGAAAAGTAGTCTTTGTTCTCCAAAATCTTGCCATGCAGGCATGCACTATATAAAATCATATATACAGTAAAATCAAGGGGGCGAGGCAAGAGATGCACGACAGATAACAGTATGGCACCAACGCAACCTGAGTGGAAATTCAGCTAAAAGGCCATGTCATAAGCTACTGAACAAATTGCGTCAAAGGAAGCATATACAAGAGCAAATTGCAAACAGAATATCATAACATCATTCTCGGTGTTAGTCATAGACACATGCCCCATCTTTTTTACCAAATCAGAAAACTGAAATCCATGTCAATTCACAAATGTCATATGCTATATCGAAAAAATCATTGGCAAATCAGACACCGGATGTCAGTTTTGAAATTAAGGCCTCTGTCAGAGTAACACCTGTTATGCCTAACTTCTAAAACTTGACAACACAGAGATAAACAGCAGCAATCAAGTTTGTGAGGCAAGGCATGCATGGCCATTACTCTCGTCATACTTTATGATATCATGTTAATCCATGAGGAGTTGAAAAGTTGTATCACTAGATAAGGGGATGCACAAAAGAAAGAGGACCACATACAGAATTGGAATGATACCTGATAGAAAAGAACAGTTTTGCCGCTGCCACTAAGCCCGGATAGAACTATGGTGTTAGGTTTCGATGATTTCAGACAAGAAGCTGTTAAACAATCAAACATACAAAGCAACTGCGTGTTAATTACTACACAAATAGTACCAATGAAATAATACATCGCAAAAGCAGAAACCTAAGCAAGCATAATGAATACAGCAAGACATTTTACATCATTGGGTGCACCCATTATATACACTAAGACATTAACGAGGAGTAATAATGTCACACTTTTGAATATAACTTATCTCTAGATTAAGAAACACTAGTCCCTCCTTTTTTTTAGTGCCACGCATATTATAATGTCATTGCCATTGTCAGATGCCCTGACATTTGAGAACTTGTTAACTGTAACATCTGGCAGTATTATCATTCTACAAGGCACATGCACAAATAATATGGATGAATCAACAGGGCATCACTCCTACCTTGTTACAACTTGTAATGCACAGCAAAGCATGTACCATAATCAGCTGAAGCATGAAGTTTAACTGGAGCTTCCAGTATCTCTGCTTCCACTCAAGTTAGTTCAATTCCAAAATTACCAGCCCATCACAGAATACTATGAATTACAACTGTACGACAATTCTCCGCATGATCCAAGGCACGGAATCGATTGTGCTTCAATCACATTTGAACCCAGTGTCAGTATAACTACAGCTAACTACAAAATTGGTCACTCACTCCAGATCCTCAGCTAGTTAATACGTCAAACAAAAGGGACAACTATCACACATAAATTGCTTCCAGGCAAATTTGAAAGCGTACTCAAGCCAGTTCCCCGTCACTACCTTCCACATCTACCTAGGTTTCCTAACAGCAAGCACGATACCGCGGGACTCAGGGGGGTTTGGCATTTCACCTGCGACCAGCACCAGAATCGTTACAATAATCACGGCGACCGCGACGTAAATCTGCTCCGGGGGTTGCTGGCGGATCCAGTGCTCTGCTTGGCCCGCCCACGCCTCTGCTTGGCGAACCCACTCATCCATCGTCGCACAAGCACGGAGAGGGAAGGAGAGGCCGAGGTGGGGGGTGGAGGGAGCAGCTGTGTGGCGCCGGGAGATCTCGGGGGAGGGGAGGGGAGGTTTCTAGAAGGAAGGTAGGAGAAGCGAGAGGAGGACGACGAGGCGCACGGGAGGAAAAAGGGGGAGGCTGGGAGGAAAAATAAAAATGAAATTGAGACACAGAAAAAAGAGTTAATTACATGAAACCACAACTTCAGGTCAACTTATAACAGATTACCACAACTATTGGGTTATTTATCACAGAACCACAACTCGTGGGCTAATTGAAAACGCTGCACCCAAATCCTCATACCTGCCTCTCTAATTGCAAAACTGACAACTTGGGCCCATTTGTCAGGCCCGACGTGGCTGAAACTTGCCACGCCAGCAGCTCCAAAGTGGCACCCTGAGCCTCTCTCTTCGAATTAATTGGCCCGAGGCCCAAGCACGACGGTCCCCCTCCTCCTTCCCTATTTTTCTCCCTCGCACGAAAGGGAAGGAGACAGCAGCGATTTCGCGGCGGCGACGAGGGGATTCGGCCGCGACCTGGCGGCGACATGGTGTGGAGCGATGCCATGTCTGGCCTCGAGTTAGTTCTCTTCCTCCCTCTTTTTACTCCGTCTAAATCTGCTAGTGGCGACTTGATTTGGTTGTGTATTTGGGGAAAAAACGGCGAGATTGTCTGTACTGGATGATCGTTGTAGGTGTTTTTGGCCGATGTAGTCAAAATCGACCTTAGGCTTGTCATCTTTGTACAAAATGTTGAGACTTTCTTGCCAAATGTTGAATCGACCTAGGGTTTGCGAATTTAGTGAGGTTTAGAATTTCCGCTCTGATTATTGTTGTTCCAAGACAATTTTTTTTATTGTTTGCAGACCTGATGATCCACTGTGGTTAGTCAATTTTCTGTCTCATGAACTGGAGTGTGAGATCAGAACCATAGGCAGATCAGACATGTGCTATGAAAAGCTTCTTTTGTTGAAGGATTTATCAGGGTTCAGTTCTGATGAAGACATGTATTATTTTAGGGATGCAACAGCTGCTGGTTTAGATGGTTTGGAACTAATTGACAGTGAGCAGAAAGTAAAAGCAATGGTTATGCAGTATGAAAACTTGAGGGTTGTGGACATAAGAATCATGAAGTCAGAGTTCAGGGGGAAGAAAAGGAAATCAGCATATATGAATGATGTGTTGCCCTCTCAACAAAGTGTTAATCAGCAGAGCAAGGGCATAACAAGGGCAGTAGATCCTGCCAACATAGGCAACAGCGGAGCACACGAGGAAGGATTTTTGGAGGAAGAAAATTTGTCAGATGGAGGTTATGATGAAGAGGAACTTGAGAACTTGAGAGAGCTGAAGAGACAAAAAGAAGAACATCTTGAGGGTGACACAGATGTTGAGGAATTATTCCCAATGATTGATGATTTTAGTGTTATTGGCTCTATCGAGCCACCTGCTATGAAAGTGAATGTTCCTAAACCAAGTTCAAGCAGACCAAACAGAGGGCAAGCAAAATTCAGCAGAGCATCAGCTAGCATAGGCCCTGACAGACCAAACAAAGGAGAATCAACCTTCAGCAGAGGAGAAGAACAATTCAGTAGAGCATCAGCTAGCAAAGGACCTGAAATCAGAGCATCAGCTAGCAAAGTACCTGAAATCAGAGCATCAGCTAGCAAAGTACCTGACAGATCAGGGGGGAGAAAAGGAAGTACAGCGAAAAACCCATTTGAGGTGCCTGATTCAGACAGTGAAGACATTGGGGGAGATTTAATTGCTAGCGATGACGATGGATTTGAACAACCCATTTCACTGGCACCCAAGTTGCAGAAGAGCAGAGCAAAGCCATTAGCTCCTAGAGTATGGTTTGATGAGAGGAGGGAACTTGTTGGTGATCAGTTTTGTTTGAACATGTGTTTCCTAGATATTCACCAATTCAGAAGGGCACTCAAGGACTACCATATAAAAGAAAGCAGAGACTATATGTACCTAAGAAATGACAAAGACAGAGTGAATGTTTGTTGTGTGGAGGAGCATTGCCAATTCTATATGTCTACTTCAGGGATCAAAAGGGAGAAAACAGTTTGCATAAGGAAGATGACATTGCCACACACTTGTGGCATTACGTATGAGAGTTCAAGAATAAACAGCTCATGGCTCAGCAAGACTTATGAGGATAATTTCAGAAGTGATCCTGAATGGAAAGTCAGTGCTCTGATTGACAACATTAAGAGGCAGTTTGGTGTTGAGATCAATCCAATGATGGCATATAGGGCAAGGGCAAAGGCTGCAGATGTGGTACTTGGGAACCACAAGGCTCAGTATTATAGGATTAGAGACTACTTGCAAACTGTGATTGACACTAACCCAGGTTCAAGATGCATTGTCACAACAGAAATGCAAGAACCACCAGCTATGAACCCTAGATTTCATGGTTTATTTTACTGTATCAATGCTGCAAAGGAAGGTTTTTTAAATGGCTGCAGACCTTTCATTGGTCTTGATGGTTGCTTTGTCAAATTGACCACAGGAGCTCAAGTGTTGGCTGCAACAGGAAGAGATGGCAATAATAATTTATTTCCTTTTGCATTTGCCGTGGTGGGGAAGGAAGAGACAGAAACTTGGACATGGTTTCTAGAGCAACTTAGAGAAGCACTTGGTGGTGAAGCTGGACCACACGGCCAATTTACTTTCATGTCAGATAGACAAAAGGTATTTTTTTAACTTGTTGAACATAGTTGAGGCATAATTTGTATGCTTATAGTATAGTTGTTTAAACATTGTTGGGTCATAATTTGTATGCTTGTGGTCGAAGTCGAGAGTCTCGAGGTTGTTGTAAGGGTGGGTGGATACCTCTATCCATGTGGTCGTGTGTCTTTATCCATGTGGTCGTGTGTCTTTATCCATGTGGTTATTTAATATAGTTTCATAATACAATGTACTGTATTTAATACAATGTTTCTTGACTGCTAGGGCCTGCTCAATGCAATAGATGCTGTCTTTCCCAATTGTCCACAAAGGTTTTGCCTCAGGCACATTTATGCAAATTTCCAAACTGCTGGGCATAGGGGTGCTGATCTAAAGAAATTGATGGATAATGCTGCTTATTCATGGAACAAAAACTTCTTTGATGCTCACATGGCTGATTTGAAAAAAGAGAGTGAAAGTGCATGGGAATGGTTGAGCAACATACATCCTAAACACTGGGCCAGATGGGCAATGGACACTACATGCAAGACAGATTTAGTAGTCAACAACTTGAGTGAAGTTTTTAACAACTATATCCTGGATGTTAGAGATAAACCAATTGTCACCATGATAGACAGCATAAGAACTAAACTACTGGTTAGATATGCCATAAATAGGGAAGGTGCAGCTGATTGTGCTTGGGAGATCACACCAACTTATGCCGAAAAACTAGAGTTGGAGAAAATGGCAGCCAAACCATGTAGGCCAGTTCATGCAGGGCAGGGACTGTATCAGGTAGCAAGTGGAGAGAGAACATATGCAGTCAACATTGTCTCTAGGACCTGTGGATGTAGAAAGTGGGACATCACAGGGGTGCCTTGCAAGCATGCAGTGTCTTGCATCTATAAGAGGAAGGAGCACCCAGAAGATTATATCAGTGACTTCTTCAAAAAACATATGTACCAACTTGCATACAACAACATGATCTATCCAGTGCCTGACAAAAGTGGTTGGACAAAGACTGACACAATAGACATTGATCCCCCTATTTTTACAAGGCATCCAGGTAGACCAAAGAAAAATAGAAGGAAGGGAATTCATGAGGTGCCACAGCCCAGTGGCAACAACAGGATGACAACCACAACTTGCTCAAACTGCAACCTACAAGGTCACAAGTACACGCACCGTGCTCAACCTTTGAGGCCTGACTTGGAGATTAGGAGAAATAAGCACAAAAGTAATAGAAGGATACCTGACTATGTTATAGCACAAGAGGAGGAAGATGTGGCGCAAGAGGAGGCATATGTTGAACAAGAAGGGCTTGGCCAACAAGAGGAGTATGTAGCACAACCAGAAAAGACAATGGAAGAACAACTAGAAGAACTAGCAGAGGCGGCAGAGAGAGAAGTTGCAGAGAAAGAAGCTCAAATTGCGGCCAAGCATGCTGCCCAGGTGGCTGCACAAAGATCAGCTGTTGCAGCCAAGAAAGCAGCTCAAAAGGCACTTGCAGCAGCTAAGAGGGCTGAACAAAAAGCAAAAACGGCAGCACTTCTAGCAGATCAAAGAGCACAAGCGGCAGCTCAGTTGACAACTGAGGAGTGTGAAGGAGCACAAGAACAAGCAGCAGAAAGAGTAAGATTTGTGCCAGCACCAAGAGGTGGAAGAGGAGCGACAAGAGGTGGAAGAGGAGGAAGAACAACAACTACAAGTGGCAGAACATCAGCAACATCTGCAAGAGGTGGAAGAACAACATCTGCAAGAGGTGGAAGAACAACATCTGCCAGAGGTGGAAGAACAACATCTGCAATTTTACAACCAACTCCAACAAACATGGTAATTCACTAACTGTAGTAACCACCTATTTTTATTCCACTAACTGTTATTTCACTAACTGAAATAACTATATACTGCTATTTCACATGATACTAGCCTTGGCATCCTCCTGGCCCAAGCACTGGTGGAGGCAGGGGCATGGAAAAAATGCCAGTCACAAAAGGCAGGGGCACATCAACAAATGGCAGGATGATGGGCTACTTCACAGCCAGTGGGAACTACTAGGAAGAATGAAAATTAGCATCTTTTTGTGAAAACCAATTTCCATATACTTGTGAATGCGTGAAACCTTTTGGTGTCTTCCTGGGACTTGCTAGTGATAGTGCAGTTGATGTTATTTTGTAAGTGCAGTATTGTAAGTCTGGCGACAGAAAATCCTGATGTTATGCTAGTAAGTGCAGTGGCACAAATCATATTATTAGTTTGTCCAGCATATGTGAGCCAGTATCATGTTCTGGTCATAGTCTTATTGACAAATGAAAATGCACAGGACACATACAAGATACTCTCAAATACCACATGTTTGAATTGTATTTAATCTCAAATACCACATGTTCTCTTCCACCAGATACATAAATACTCATAACACTCAAAGCCTAAACAGGAAAACAGAAACTAAAACTCCTCCAGCAAATGCAGCAACTGCCAGTTTGATTTTGTTATTGATATATTCTTCTTCCCTTCTGCCTCTTTCCTCTTCCTCTTCTCTTCATTGAAAAGAACCCAGATTTTGCTATGCTCCTCTTCTTTTTTTTCAGAAAATGCAATTACATGCATAGCTCATAATAAACTAGCCCAACCAAATAAATTGCAGTGCCTTGTTCATCATCCAGCGAAAATAAAAGAACCTTACCATAGCCATGGCCAATGTGCATCTAAAAAAATAGAATATTGCCTCAATTCTTATCCCTAATTCCCAAACAAATACGCACCGGCTCAATTCAGACCCTATGTGCGCTGTCCTCTGCTTCAAATCCATAGCAGAGAGTATCCATTGATGGCAGAGAGAAATGGTTGTCTCCTTCCGACGCGGGCAGAGAAAGGAGTGGGCGGCAGCGCAGTCTTCGTGTGCAACGGCGGCGAGGCCTTCGTGTGCGGCGGCGCGGCCAGGCCCTCGCGTGCGGCGGGGTTGGCGGCGCGGTCTTCGTGTGCAGCGGTGGCGAGGCCTTCGCATGCGGCGGCGCGGTGAGGCCGAAGCATGCGGCGGCGCGGCGAGGCCCTCGCGTGCGGCGGGGTTGGCGGCGCTGACGGCGGCGAGGGTGGGACAGAAAATGGGGGAGAGTGGGAGGAGCCAGGCTGGCGTGGCAAGTTTCAGCCACGTCGGGCCTGACAAATGGGCCCAAGTTGTCAGTTTTGCAATTAGAAGAGGTAGGTATGAGGATTTGGGTGCAGCGTTTTCAATTAGCCCACGAGTTGTGGTTCTGTGATAAATAACCCAATAGTTGTGGTAATCTGTTATAAGTTGACCTGAAGTTGTGGTTTCATGTGTCTGCACGGCATGGCCCAGGTCGGCCCATTTTATAAACGAGCTGTGCTCACTTCAAGGTCCACGCATGGCACGTCTGTCTATATTATCTAAAATATTTCATCTTCACTAACCTATTTCCCTTGATATGCAGGCTATCCGCATCGTCAATCAACGTGCAACCATCCACCTAAGCAAGTCTGCGGAAAAATTATATGTGATCGCCTAAGCCAAGTCATCTTTATTTCTTCTATCAGGTTGTGTGGCACGCACCCACTGTACTGGAATACCAAACGGTGGCCCCTCCATAATCCATCCACCATACTGGAAGACCAAATGAGGCCCACTTCAGTTTTCTAATGGCCCCTGCTCCTGTATACTTCTCCATACAAACCGCGGTCAAATCTTTTGCCAACTGTATGAAATCTAAATCACAGGTAGGCAGCAAGTAGCAGCGCACTTATGCCCATCGACTTGAGGAATATGTTTGGGAGGCAATGTTAGCACTCAAACACAGTTCCTCAACTATCCTCCATTATCACAGCTCGAGCTACAATTCACATATCCATGGAGAGGAGGGAGAAGGAGGTTTAACTGTTACAACACGAAAGAGGAAAGTAGCTATTCCTGCCAGTCGTTCGCCAGCCACTCACGCGCTATCGACAAGCTTAAGTACATTGCCCGCATGGGCTCATTCCGGGCCAGCCAGCCGAGCCGGCAGGCGAGGCTGTCTTCTGGGCCGGCCCACTCCTGGTGCTTGATCATCTGTAGCTTCTTCACCTTGACCGTTGCTGCTGGCAATCCCTCCCCTGTTAGAAACAGCTTGCCCCCAAGCCGGTGCTCTGGGAAACTTTTGCTTGAGTTGCACCTTGTCTTCCCATGTTGCCATCTCCACGGGAGTGTTGCTCCACTTCACCAATACTTGCACCAAAGAATTCGATCTGCGACGCACCACTCGCTGTTGCAACACCTGTTCTAGGAATTGAAACTGCATATCTGGAGAGGGCAGTTGGGGTAGTACCTAATGAGTTAGGCTGTGACGCCCCAAGACCGGAGATTCAGATGCCATCCATGGATTCCGGGTTTCGTCATGTGTTTTGTTTGCTTGTTGCTTTCCCCTTTGCATCATGTGCCTTGCATCATGTCATCATGTCAATATGCAACCCGTCTTAAAACCCACTAAATAACTTGTGTGGATCTTCGATCCATTTAAATCGAGGGAAGAGTGACTTCTCTTTATAACATTATCCTCCTAATATTTATGGAGCTATTATAAATATTCCATTTATTTGGAATTCACCTTAACACACTTGCATATTAAATCCCTTGGCCTTTTTCTTCTTCAAGTGTTGACTCTCTAACCTTGCCTTATATTTCTTTCATCATTTTCCGGAGCTCCACCAAAAATCCGAAAATTTTTGGACACCTCTAATTCCTAGTCCTTGTTCAAACCATTTGAATTAAATTCAAATGACTTTGAATTAAATTCTTGCAATCAGGCCTCTCCTAATTTTCGTGGACCGTGCACATCTTTACGAGTCCGTAAAAATTGTCCCCATGCCCAAATTCCATCCCTAACCCTCTCTTAATTTTTTTCTTCTTCTTCTATCTATATTTATTTTCTCTCTCTCTCTTTTTGGTTAAGAGAAGAGAGTGTGAGAGAGAGAAAGAGCCCAGCCAGGATCCAGGCGCAGCCCCTTCTCTTCTGGGCCGGCCTTTTTGGCCCACCTAATCCTACCCTAGGCCCACTCTCTCCCTTCTAACCCTATCCCCTCACCACGCTCTCTCTCGTCTTCCCCTCGCGCCGCCAGGAGGCAGAGCGCCTGCCTCGCTCGACCCCTCCTCTCGCCCGTACCCCTCGTTCCCCATCTCCATCTCCCCCTCTCGATCTTGCGCGCCTCCCTCTGCAGCGCTAGTCCCCGACCGCGCCTCCTCCAGCCACCTTCCATCGCGTCGTTCCCCGCTTCTACCGTCCTCCACGCCTAGCAGGAAGACCACGCCGCCTGTCCCCTTCGTTCAGGTCGGAGCTCGCCGGGGCCCCTAGCACCGGTTGCCATGCCGCCTTGAGCACCCGCGCCCGCCGCGCGCAAGGCCACCGGACCAGCTCATCGGAGCTCTCAACGCCGGCGACCTTCAAGACCTCTTCCCTCGCGCCTCTTTTTCCTTCTCTTTCCCTCCTCCACCTCTCATCTCTCTTGTTCTCTGTAACAGGAGACCATCTCATGGCCGCCGAACCCCTGCCTCGACTCGGTTCTCACCGGGGACGCCGTCAAACGGACGGATCAACACCTCCCTCCGTGCCCTACATCCCGGAGCCAGCCGCCTCAAGCCCTCGTTCGCGTCTGCGCCAAGTCCAGTGAGGGATCGCCGTACCGTTGACCGCAGCGACCTCCCTTGCTCCTTTTAGTGGACCACGAGGCGTGCCCCTCGCAACGTTCCTCCAGCAGGCCCAGCTCCGTCGACCTTTGCACACGCAGGTCCAGTGCACCCACCACGGCCTCCCCTCCTTGCGTGGGTTGCGCCCCTCTCCATGGCCAAGACCGGGACCCCGTGAACGTCAAGTTCCTCCACGACGCCCGAACGACTACATGACGACCCTGGACATGGGATTGCAAAACGCCAAGTACATGGATAGGCCAAGTTCCTCTCTGAAACGGGTACGAATACGCCCGGCGATGCGACAAGTACCTCTACCGACGACCCAGAACATCTACGAAAACGTGTACCACTACCGTCGTCATGTACCACTACTTCCCTCAATGGCTCGTGAACGGCTACTTCCTCTACGAACCGGTCCTCTTCGAAACACACGCTTCGAAGGTATAACCGCTGAGAATGAACGCCCGTGGACGAATGCATGAGTTGTATGAGATGCATGTTTGGATGTTGTATCCGCCCGTGAACGGTAGTTGTTCCTCTTTGTTGCCACGTCGTCGACCCATGGGAACCCGGTAACCGAGATCACCCCATCTTCTTGCATGACACACTCGCACCCACTTCCTTTTGCACCGGTATCCCCGTGAGCTACCGGATCATCGGAATGTTGCCGCGGCATCATTTCCGTTTCGTCGCCGTGGTACACCTTTCTTTCTACCATGGTGACACAAATGCTCTCATCACGCTCATGTCAACTTTTAATAATACTTGCATAAAAACTTGATCATGTCATCCGCATCATGTTAACAACATTAAGATGGTTTAAATTTTTGTTTGCATTAATTTACTAATGCATATGGGGATTTACCGGATTTGTTGTTTGCTATATCCGGCCCCATTTAAATTGTTTAGATAAATAATCCCTTTATGTTTCACCTCTTGACATGCTTAACAACATTTAATATTTTTGGGTACATAACCGAGAGAGAACTAAATAAGTCATGTGGTGTTTCGTCAATATGCAACTCGTTGCATATTGATCTCCACTTAATTTGTAGTTTTGTTTGTGCACTTTGCCATGCCATGCATATTTAAACCAGACATGCACCATACTTGGTTGTGCATCATGCCATGTTTATGTGATGGTTGTTTACTATGTTGTGTGCTTCTTTCCGGTGTTGCTTCTTCGGGTTGGTTCCGATTACGTCGCGTTTGTGAGGATCCGTTTGTCTACGTCCGTTTGACTTCTTCATGGACTCGTTCTTCTTCCTTGCGGGATTTCAGGCAAGATGACCATACCCTCGAAATCACTTCTATCTTTGCTTGCTAGTTGCTCGCTCTTTTGCTATGCCTATGCTGCGATACCTACCACTTGCTTATCATGCCCCCATATTGTTAAGCCAAGCCGCTAACCCACCTTGTCCTAGCAAACCGTTGTTTGGCTATGTTACCGCTTGCTCAGCCCTTCTTATAGCGTTGTTAGTTGCAGGTGAAGATTGGAGCTTGTTCCATGTTGGAACATGGATATTTTGTTGGGATATCACAATATCTCTTATTTAATTAATGCATCTATATACTTGGTAAAGGATGGAAGGCTCGGCCTTATGCCTGGTGTTTTGTTCCACTCTTGCTGCCCTAGTTTCTGTCACATCGGTGTTATGTCCCTGTATTTTGCGTTCCTTACATGGTTGGATTATAATGGGAACCCCTTGACAGTTCGCCTTGAATAAAACTCCTCCAACAATGGCCAACATTGGTTTTACCATTCGCCACCTAGCATTTTCTTTCCCTTGGGTTCTACAGACTCAAGGGTCATCTTTATTTAAACCCCCGGACCAGTGCTCCTCTGAGTGTTGGTCCACCTCGTCAGCCGCCGGTGGCCACCAGGGGAAACTCTGGGCTGGCCTACTGGAAGTTTGGACAGACTGAGTGTGCCCTGAGAACGAGATATGTGCAGCTCCTATCGGGATTTGTCGACACATTCGGGAGGTGTTGCTGGACTTGTTTTACCATTGTCGAGGATGTCTTGTAACCGGGATGCTGAGTCTGATCGGATTGTCTTGGGAGAAGGAATATCCTTCGTTGACCGTGAGAGCTTGTGATGGGCTAAGTTGGGACACCCCTGCAGGGTTTTGAACTTTCGAAAGTTGTGCCCGCAGTTATGGGCAGATGGGAATTTGTTAATGTCCGGTTGTAGAAAACCTTAAGTTGACCTTAATTAAAATACATCAACCACGTGTATAACCGTGATGGACTCTTCTCGGCGGAGTCCGGGAAGTGAACACGGTGTTGGAGTTATGCTTGACGTAGGTTTCTCTAGGATCACTTCTTGATCATAGATTCTCGACCGTGCTTTTGCCTTCTCTTCTCGCTCTCTTTTGCGTATAGGTTAGCCACCATATATGCTAGTCGCTTGCTGCAGCTCCACCTCATACCTTTACCTTACCTATAAGCTTAAATAGTCTTGATCGCGAGGGTGTGAGATTGCTGAGTCCCCGTGACTCACAGATACTTCCAAAACCACTTTGCAGGTGTCGATGATATCGTGCACGTGACGCAACCAAGCTCAAGGAGGAGCTCTATGAAGACCATGTTCTTTATGTTGTTCCGTTTTCCAGTTGATCAGTGGTGGAGCCCAGTTGGGATGATCGGGGAGCTGTGTAGCATTTGGGGTAGTCTTCTTTTATTTTGGTTCCGTAGTCGGACTTGAGTGCATTTGGATGAATGTAACGCTTTATTCATGTATTGTGTGAAGTGGCGATTGTAAGCCAACTATGTATCTCTTTCCCTTATGTATTACATGGGTTGTGTGAAGATTACCTCACTTGCGACATTTCTTTCAATGCGGTTATGCCTCTAAGTCATGCTTTGACACGTGGGAGATATAGCCGCATCAAGGGCGTTACATAGGCCGAGTACTTTCCGCAGAAGAGAGACATAAAACACTGGGTGCACACGACTGGTGACCAGCAAAGCCAACCGATATGCCACTTCACCAATGAACTCGACAACTTCAAAAGGCCCATAGAATTTCACTACAGGAATCAGCTACTTTGCCGTCCGCCAAGGCAGACGGCAAAGGCATGGATGGCGGACGGCAAAGGCCTTTGCCATATGCCACGGATGGCAAAAGGCTCCGGCAGAGATTAGATCGGTAAAGACCTTCTTTGTCGTCTGCTTTCTGAAGCGGACGGCAAAGGGGCCTTTGCCATCAGCGGCTGACGGCAAAGAAAGCCGACGGCAATAAATTCACTGTTAGTCCGTTTGGTGGCTAACGGCAGTCTTTGCCGTCCGCCAGCTGACGGAAACAAGCATCAGGCCTTTGCCGTCTGCCAAATGACGTCATCCGCACGTCACTACCCACCAAAGCTTTGCCGTCCGCCACTGTAGGCAAAGGCTTTGCCTTCCTCTGCTGTAGGCAAACTGACCAAATGGGTCAGCTCCCAGGAAGCACAGGTGGCTGCCACATGGCTTCTTTGCTGTCCGCCACTGACGGCAAAGAGCCCGTTGCCGTCGGCGGCAGACGGCAAAGAGCCTGCATTGCCTCTTTTTTCTGTTTTTTTAAATCCAACAATTTTCACAGCAAATATATATGACATATATATATATTTCACATGGCTATTTAACAGCAAACATATGACATATCTAGCACATAAGTTTCATCGTACATACATATATAGTTCCATCCATTCATACATAGCAAGTTGCACATACACATTGTTCCATCCATACATATTACAATGCAAAGTTTCATCAAGATAGCAAGTTCGATCATAGCAAGCTAGAAGAATACTAGAAGAGAATGAAAGAAAAAACAAGCACTCCATCATAGCAAGCTAGCTTCTGTGAAGTGAATGAAATATGCAAAATGGCAAATAAGAAAGTTAGAAAAAGGTGACTAGAAGAAGAAAGACTAGAAGAAGAAGTATATGTCATTTATGAGCTAACTTAGGTTAAATGGATCATTTATGAGCTAACTTAGTTGAAATGGTAGTTTATGAGCTAACTAAGGTGAAATGGATCATTTATGAGCTAACTTAGTTGAAATGGATCGTTTATGAGCTAACTAAGGTGAAATGGATCATTTATGAGCTAACTTAGTTGAAATGGATCGTTTATGAGCTAACTAAGATGAAATGGATCATTTATGAGCTAACTTAGGTGAAATGGATCGTTTATGAGCTAACTTAGTTGAAATGGATCGTTTGTGAGCTAATTAGGTGAAATGGATCGTTTATGAGCTAACCTAGGTGAAATGGATCGTTTATGAGCTAAATTAGGTGAAATGGGTCGTTTATGAGCTAATTTAGGTGAAATGGATCGTTTGTGAGCTAACTTAGGTGAAATGGGTCGTTTATGAGCTTACCTAGGTGAAATGGATCGTTTATGAGCTAACTTAGGTAAAATGCATCATTTTAGAGCTAACCCAGGTAAGATGGGTCATTTTGGAGCTAACCTAGTTAAAATGGATCGTTTGTGAGCTAACTTAGGTGAAATGGATCGTTTATGAGCCAACCTAGGTGAAATGGATCGTTTATGAGCTAACTTAGGTAAAATGCATCATTTTAGAGCTAACCTAGGTAAGATGGGTCATTTTGGAGCTAACCAAGGTAAAATGGGTCATTTTAGAGCTAACCTAGGTAAAATGGATCATTTTGGAGCTAACCTAGGTAAAATGGGTCATTTTAGAGCTAACTTGGGTAAAATGGATCATTTATGAGCTAACTAAGGTAAAATGGGTCATTTTAGAGCTAACTTAGGTAAAATGGATCGTTTATGAGCTAACTAAGCTAATTATGCTATTTTTGACATAAGTAAGCTAAGTACATGTCATTATTGAGCAAACCTAGTTAACTAAGCATATTAGAGCTAACTTAGGTCATTTTGGAGGAAACAAAGCTAAGTATAGATCATTTTAGAGCTAACTTAGGTAAAATGGATGGTTTTGTAGGTCAGTAAGCTTATTAAGTCATTTTGGAGGAAAAGAAGCTAACTCTAGGTCATTATGGTAAGCATATAGGAGGAAATAAAGCTAAGTCTAGGTCTTTATGCATATTGGAGGAAAAGAAGCTAACTCTAGATCATTGATGTCGACTCCGAGGGACAGCTTCACATCCTCGAGTCGCCCCGATAGCTGGTCGAGCTTGGAGTCCAGCTTCGCGAGCGCGGACACCATCTTCTCGCTGCGCTCAGAGGAGCTCTTGGCGAGGGCAGCGTCGAAGTCAGCGCGGAGGAGTTCGTAGATCGCCTTGGTCTCCGGCGAGATCCTCTCCATCGCCTCGGCTCATCGGTGATTTGCCAGACGCGTGCGGTGGTGGTGGTGGGGCAGCTCCAAGATGGAACGACGCTGATACCAGGTTGTTAGCACTCAAACATAGTTCCTCAACTATCCTCCATTATCACAGCTCGAGCTACAATTCACAGATCCATGGAGAGGAGGGAGGAGGAGGTTTAGCTTTACAACACGAAAGAGGAAAGTAGTTATTCCTGCCAGCCGTTCGCTAGCCACTCACGCGCTACCGACAGGCTTAAGTACATTGCCCACATGGGCCCATTCCGGGCCAGCCAGCCGAGCCGGCAGGCAAGGCTGTCTTCTGGTCCGGCCCACTCACTACAAAAAAAGACACATCCGTGACATTTTGGGCCGAACGAAATTTTTTCTGTCATACATATGACACTTCTATGACGATAATTGTGACAAAACCCGGTATCATCATAGATGTGGTGGGCTCCTACTTCTATGACAAAAAATCATGACAGGAAATGGGCTTTTCGTCCTGGGCGGGCCGGAGACGCAGCTGCATGACATTCTTTGGGCTGTCCATGACGGAAAAAACCGTGGTAGAAGCGAGGGGGAGGAAAATTTCGGGGAGTTCCCGGTTACGGTGGGAGGTCGGCGGCCGAGCGATGCGCGTTTCTCTCGTACACGTACGCGCGTGTGTGCGAGGCGTTGGCTCTAACTGAACCCGAGCGAGGCGTTGGGCTCTAACTGAACCCGAGCGATTGCACTGCAGGCTACGCGTTACTGAACCCGAGCGATCGATCGATGGCTGTTAACTGAACCCGATCGAGCGATTTCTTCGCTACTGCTGCTAACTGAAGCCGATCGATTGGATGAACAGTGAGCATTGCGGGGGGTTTGGATGAACAGTGAGCGGTGGCGTTGCCTCTGGATGAACAGGACCCCGTGGTGTGGTGGAGGGCTGGATGAACAGTAGGCGTTGGAGGGGTGCCCGTGGAGGGGTGGATGAACAGGCCCCCGTGGTGTGGAGGGATGGATGAACAGTAGACGGTGGAGGGGTGGTTGAACAGGACCCCGTGGTGTGGAGGGCTGGATGAACAGTAGACGGCGGAGGGGTGCCCATGGAGGGGTGGTTGAACAGGACCCCGTGGTGTGGAGGGCTGGATGAACAGTAGATGGTGGAGGGGTGGTTGAACAGTAGCTGGTGGAGTAGCGCGCGGTGGAGGCTGGATGAACAGGAGCCCGTGGAGGCTGGAGGAGGTCGACGATGGAGATGAACAGTATCTCGTGGAGTCCCGTTTTGCGGTACGCCACACCCCTCCCGATGAACAGGACCCCCGTTTCGACCGTAGCGCTCCAACACAAGTCCGTTTCCTCTGTCATACGTATGCGCGAGTAGGCGTTCGAGACCCCGCCCGTATGTACACATACATGGCCGTATTTTCTTTCTTGCACCCTGGCCACTGTACGTACATGTAAATGCTATGTGCGCACCTCTACTACGACACGTGCGCGCCTCTACTACGACACGTGCGCGCCTCTACATCGACCAGTATGTACGTACATGTTCGCGACCAGAATGACAACGCTACGTACGCTTCGACCAGGTCCAGGTGGGTCCCGACTGTCAGGCACTTCCTTGCCTGTGAAGATGTAGCTAGTGGGTCCCAGCAGTCGGGGGGAAACGTTTTTTTCGTGAAATACGGTGGCCCGTCCGGTGGGTCCTGCTGTCAGGTGGAGGAATAATTATTTTGCACGTAATAAGGAGGCACTTCCTTGCTGCGGCCGTGGACCCAGCTGTCAGCCTCTCCACGTACAGTCCACATCTGATGGAAGCCGTTCCTTGACCACGTTGACCACGCCGCGGCGAGAGCACCAGGGCGGTGGACGACGGCGAGGCCTAGGAAGGGGACGACGCGGAGCCGGGGAAGACGCGGCAGTGGATGCCCACACGTAGAGGAGTACGAGGGTTCACTGGTTCACTGGTTCGCTGCGGTGTGAGGCTGCCGTCGCCGCAGAATAACAGGGGGTGTGGGTGAGTAGAGGGATGGCCTGACCAGCGGTGGGAGTAGTAGGGGGCGGTGAGGCCTCCGCCGCATCGCAGCCGGCCACGGGAGGCAGGAGCACGAGGCACGACCGATGCTGGTTTGGGCGGCTGGAGCAAGAAGACCAGAGGTTGAAGAAGCACTACGGCCGTTGGATGGACATCATACGGTCACTGGAGCTAGAATCATGCATATTGACTAAGTTTACAAAGCCCTCTGTCGGTGTCAAAACCGGCGGATTTCGGGTAGGGGGTCCCGAACTGTGCGTCTAAGGCGGATGGTAACAGGAGGCAGGGGACACGATGTTTTACCTAGGTTCGGGCCCTCTTGATGGAGGTAAAACCCTACGTCCTGCTTGATTTATTCTTGATGATATGGATATTACAAGAGTTGATCTACCACGAGATCGGAGAGGCTAAACCCTAGAAGCTAGCCTGTGGTATGATTGTTGTTTTTCTATGGACTAAAATCCTCCGGTTTATATAGACACCGGAAAGGGCTAGGGTTACACAAGGTCGGTTACAAAGGAGGAGATATACATATGCGTATTGCCTAGCTTGCCTTCCACGCCAAGTAGAGTCCCATCCGGACACGAGACGAAGTCTTCAATTTTGTATCTCCATAGTCTAACAGTCCGGCCAAAGGATATAGTCCGGCTGTCCGGAGACCCCCTAATCCAGGACTCCCTCAGTAGCCCCTGAACCAGGCTTCAATGACGATGAGTCCGGTGCGCAGTATTGTCTTCGGCATTGCAAGGCGGGTTCCTCCTCTGAATACACCACGAAAGAATTTGAATACAAGGATAGTGTCCGACCCTGTAAAATAAGTTCCACATACCACCGTAGAGAGAATAATATTTCCACAAATCTAATCTGCTGACTTGTTTTGGTAACATGACATTAAGCCATGGCCCAGTGATTATTCGAACCGTTTCCTTTAACTAGCCCCGCACATAACGCGAGGCAGTTTTTTGACACGTCTTGTCAAAGCAGAGATCGTGTCCCCCTTATTACGGGATTCTCATCAATACGGGCGTGGGTAACCCAACCGCGCCATCGATTACGGCGCTTGGGGGATAAGCGGGTTTTACCAGGCTAGTGGGGGCGCATAGTTTCGGCCGCCCTTATAAAGGGACAAGGTTTAACTTTTTTCTACCCATGCCTTCTTCCTCCTTGCTCATCCTCTCTTGCGCACTCGAGCTCCAACGCCCAAGCCCACATCCTTCCCCTCAACCTTCTCCAATCATGTCTGGAGCGGGAGGCAAATGGATGGCTTCCTCCGTTACGGAGGGACACATCAAGAAGCTGCGCGGAGCCGGATACTTGGCCGCGAATATCGCGCATCGGCTGCCCGCTGCGGGGCAGATCGTTCCTACCCCTGAACCTCACGAGAGGGTAGTCTTCCTCCACCACTTCCTCCGCGGACTGGGGTTTCCCCTCCATCCATTCGTCGGTGGTCTCATGTTCTACTACGGGCTGGACTTCCATGATCTGGCCTCGAAGTTCGTCCTCAACATTTCGGTGTTCATCGTCGTGTGTGAGGCTTTCCTCCGCATCCGGCCCCACTTCGGCTTGTGGTTAAAGACCTTCAATATCAAGCCGAAGGTGGTGGGCGGCCAACAAGCAGAATGCGGCAAAGTCATGGTGGGCAAGATGCCCAACGTTATATGGCTTGAAGGCTCCTTTGTGGAGACCATAAAGGGGTGGCAATCGGCGTGGTTCTACATCACCGAGCCGGGCGACGCCAAATGGGTGGCTCACCTCCTGGAAAGAGAAGGGCCTATCCTGGGGTTCATCGGTAGAGCTGGACGGACTCCAGAAATGTATCCGGAATATGGCCGTCAAGAAGCTCAAGCTTGTCAATATAGTCCAGGTCATGCTCATCCACCGGATCCTCCTGTGCCAACAACGAGACATCAACTTGTGGGAGTTCGACCCGGCCCAGCACTAGACTCTGAGCGAGCTCTTCGACATGACGCACAAGGACGTCTGGAAGGTGCTGTTCAAGGGCGCCGAGGTCCCTCCCTCCCTCACCGAGGACCGTGGGCTAAGCGTGAAGCACCGAGCGCATTCGGTGAGTTCTATACATCCGGTAGGATATTTTATTTCCCCTAGCTTTATCATGTGTGGGGTCTGATCTCCATGCCTTTGATAGGACTGGGTGGAGACGTCGGGGCAAATTAACTGTCCGGCCCCTCTGCCTGAAGACACTGCAGACGCTCTCCTCACGAAGATGCTGACTCCGGCCCCTTATAAGGTGCCGGAGAAGACCAAGAAGGCCAAGGGAACCCGAAAGAGTTCCCGATGCCAGGTGTTATCGGACTCATCGTCCGAGGACTCCTCAGCGCACTCCTCCCACGAAGACGAGGAGGAAGACGAAGATGCTCCCCCTCCAGTCGGGGGAGACAAGAAAAGGAAGGCTGCCCCAACTGGGGGGGGGGGGCGAAGGGTCCAAGAAGGGAAAGACTCTCCTTCCGGACTACTCTACCACCGCCGCCGAAGGTGAAGATGAGTGGTTGCTCAGGGCCAAGCCCCTGGCAAAGTCGTAAGTATTCGGATGCCAAAGTAACTCATAGCATTCATTTGTCGCACTGTTTCTTCTAACACCGAATTATGATTATGCAGACCGCCACGAGCCCGTATCGACATATCGTCGGACGGCTCCCTGGGCTCGTCGGATATGGATAGCGATCCACTTCCGACCGCCACCTCCCCCTGCCCTACAGACAATGCCGAGGTATTGTCTCAAGAGGCACCTGGTCGAGGGGAGATAATCCCGGAGGCGCCTCAAGGCGACCTTCCGGACTCCGGGAGCAGAGGGAGCAAGGCTCCCGAGGGCTCCGAGTTCGGCCTTCAGCCGAACACCGCGCCGGAACCCCCAGTGGTTCCGGACTCGGGCAGGCGGCCTCCTTCCAAAAGGGGCAAGACGCCTGTGCCGGTGACCTCTGTCCAACCAGAGGCACCGGACAATCTGCTGGGAGCGCTTCGCAGCGCTTCCATCGACGAAGAGCACCGCACTATTATGAGTGCGGTGGTCCAGAAGGTTCAGTCCGCCAAGAGCGGATTGACTGAAGCCTGTGCCAGCCTTCTAACAGGCTTTGAGGTAAGTTTTTGAAATATAGGAAAAATATTACCGCATAGACAGTAGCCCCTGATGCTCTGTTCGGTGTTCAAAAAGAAAAACCGAATAGAGGATCAAACAATATCGCAGGAGTCTAACATAAGTATGTCTATATGCGTATGCAGGCTTCGCTGCTGGCCTCTGCCGCACAGACTGCGGAGGTTGCCGCATTGAAGCAGGACCTCGAGGGGTCCAAGAAAGAGCTCGGCCTTGCCAAGAGGCAGCTCGAGGAGAACAATGGTAAGTAATACCCTGTCTATAGATATGTATATATAAAAGAAGATGCGATTGCAAAATGACAGGATCATCGTAAAATTGCCAGGGGCCACGGCCGAGGTGGCGACCCTGAAGCAAGCGCTATCCGAGGCCGAAGACAGAGCGGCCAAGGAGCGCACCGAGCGGGAAAGGCAGGAGGCACATGTGGGCGAGGTGCAGCAAGAGCTCCAAGCTCTCATGTCGAAGCATGAGGCGTTGGAGCGTGACTCAAAGACGCGAGAGTCCGAGCTTTCCGCGGCCCTCAAAAGCGCGAAAAATACCAAGGCTGAAGCCCAAAGAGCCCTCCAGGAGATTGAGGCGATGAAGAAAATAGCGGCGGGTAAGGCATTCCTTATGCAGAGCAAGCATGTGAAAGTAAATTACTTGTTACTTACCCGAATCCGGAGCTCTCCAGGAGTGTTCGCAGATTTGCCCCGCAGCATGTCGGATGACGCACAGTTTTACCAGGCCGAGGAGGGAAGCTCAACGAAGAAGTTGTTCTGGTCTCAGTATACTGGGGCCGAACACCCGGTGCCCATGAGCGACCAGCTAAAGCAGCTGGTCGAGTTACACAAGGCGGCTGAACAGGCCATGAAGGGCTTTATAGTCCGGATGTGGCCTGGCAACGCCCTTCCCAACAGCTACTTTAGCCTGGTGAGGCGGCTTGTGGATGCCTGCCCATGGCTGGAAGTCATCAAGCGGTTCGTCTGCATCGAAGGTGCACGCCGGGCTTTCGCCCGTGAAGGTGCAATGGGCCAAGCTGGATGCCGTGAAGCTGATTAAGGAAGGGCCGCCGGCGGGCAAGGAGCATCGCCATCCCGAGATGTACTATGAGGGTGTCCTGAAGGGTGCCCGTCTCATAGCGGACGAGTGTACGAAAGATGTAATATTTGAGTAAACTCGCTCGTGTAATCCTGTATCTATGAAAACTTGTTCATATGCGCTATGCAATGCTTGTTTGAATTTAAAATATTACCTTTTATTTGGCCGTTTATCAAATCTGAGAGATGGCTAGTCGTCGGCTTCTGCCCCCATGCCACGAGTGCTGGGGTGTTCGGGATAAACCTGAGCACTCTTGTTCTCATTGTTGGGTCCTTCGAGGGAGGTGCTCAGCACAACGAATAAGGCAATCAGACTATAATGCGTTATCACTCTCACTTAGCCATAGAATTCTATAATTTTAAATTTCGGCGAAGCCCCTAGTATTCGGAAGGCCGAATTCGGGGCACGATACACGCCTTAAGCCGGACAGGGCCGACTCCTCGCTCTAAGCGGCATAAGTCTTTAGGGACTCGAAAACCTCTCGAACAGCGACCAGTCTCTCGCCTTATCATGACAGTCAGTTTTAGCTTTCTCTACTGAGGTGCTTAGCCCAGCTGAACCGGGGCACAATCGCAGTAGTTCTCCCAGTGCTACCTTAGCCGATATAGCGGAACGTAAGGTACCAAAACATGGGAGCCGGGCAAACCCAACTATTGACCAAAGACATGATTCGGAGCTGATGCATATAATGCTATAAGTTCGGGGTGCCGCACTTGTGAAAGTGTTCGGACTTCTCACACCATATTGTGGGGTACTTAAGCCCCTGGTGTATTGGCCGTACCAGAGTGTACGGGTGCTGGATGTCACGAATGAACATATATATATATATAAAGAAGAATGCAATAAAAGCCTTAATGCAATGCATTGTTTATTAAAAAACATGCGTTAGAGCAGAATGATACAGGTAGTGCGATAAGCAAAAAGTAGGACTATGTACCCTCCAAGGGCAAGCTGAGGAATAATATTAAAGCAAGTATTTCACTCGTTATTGTAATCCACCTGGGAGTTCCGTGGTGTGATGTAGCTTTCTGCCTCCTTGGTTGCTGCATCATGTGTTTGGCAATCATGCTGCCGGACAGGGTTTCGAGATATTAATGTCCTGAAAGAGAGAAAAATAACAAAGCGGGAAGCCCCTAGTGCGGTTTAAGCCGCGTCTTGGGGCATGCCGTAGTCGTGCCCCCTCCCTACCTGTGCCCATGGTATTTTTAATGCGTAATTATATACGTGTGGCACGAGTTTCACTGTTTGGCTTGGGCCGGGGTGGGGGCCGCATTGCTATGCGAGCTCGGAACGTGCCAGGTGGTCCTGTTGCCGATTATTCCGGGCGCGCTTGAAGGTGTTCGGGTCCTTAAACGCCGAACTAGTGGATTACCTTAAGAGGCTGCTTTGCGCTTCCGCTGCGAGGGCCGCAGTGTGCTCCTCCGTTCGGAGAGAGCGCTCTGTGTTTCCATTAACTGTAATGACCCCCTGAGGTCCTGGCATCCTGAGCTTGAGGTATGCATAATGTGGTACCACATTGAATCTCGCAAATGCGGTTCGCCCGAGCAGTGCATGATAACCACTGCAGAACGGGACTATATCAAAGATTAACTCTTCACTTCGGAAGTCATCCGGGGATCCGAAGACCACTTCCAATGTGACTGAGCCTGTGCAATGGGCCTCTACACCTGGTATGACACCTTTAAAGGTCGTTTTTGTGGGTTTGATCCTTGAGGGGTCTATACCCATTTTGCGCATTGTGTCCTAGTAAAGCAGGTTCAGGCTGCTGCCGCCATCCATAAGGACTCGAGTGAGGTGAAATCCGTCAATGATTGGGTCTAGGACCAGTGCGGCGAATCCGCCATGACGGATACTAGTGGGGTGGTCCCTGCGATCGAAGGTGATCGGACAGGAGGACCATGTGTTGAACTTTGGGGCGACTGGCTCCAACGCATATATGTCCCTGAGCGCACGCTTCCGCTCCCTCTTGGGGATGTGGGTTGCGTATATCATGTTCACCATCCGCACTTGTGGGAGGAACCTCTTCTGTCCTCCAGTATTCGGCTGCCGGGGCTCCTCCTCGTCATCGCTATGTGGCCCCTTATCTTTGTTTTCGGCAATTAACTTGCCGGCCTGCTTGAACACCCAACAATCCCTATTGGTGTGGTTGGCTGGCTTGTCGGGGGTGCCGTGTATTTGACACGAGCGATCGAGTATACGGTCCAAACTGGACAGCCCCGGAGTGCTTCTTTTGAATGGCTTTTTCCGCTGACCGGGTTTAGAGCCCTTGAATCCGGCATTAACTGACGTATCCTCGGTATTGTCGTTGTTAATGCGGCGCTTATGTTTGTTGCGACGTGACCTGCTACTGCCGTCCTTGGTATCCGAAGTACCATGGTTCTTTGATATGTTGTTACTGCGAGCCAACCACCTGTCTTCTCCTGCACAAAAGCGGGTCATGAGTGTTGTGAGGGCTGCCATAGATTTCGGCTTTTCCCGACCAAGGTGCCGGGCTAGCCACTCGTCACGGATGTTGTGCTTGAAAGCTGCTAGAGCCTCAGCATCCGGACAGTCAACGATTTGATTTTTCTTTGTTAGGAACCGTGTCCAGAATTGCCTGGCCGATTCCTCTGGCTGCTGAATTATGTGGCTCAAGTCATCGGCATCTGGTGGTTGCACATAAGTGCCCTGAAAGTTGTCAAGGAATGTGGCTTCCAGATCCTCCCAACAGCCAATGGACTCTGCCAGCAAGCTATTGAGCCAATGCCGAGCTGGTCCTTTGAGTTTGAGTGGGAGGTATTTAATGGCGTGTAGATCATCACCACATGCCATGTGGATATGCAGGAGGAAATCCTCGATCCATACCGCAGGATTTGTTGTACCGTCGTATGATTCTATATTTACGGGTTTGAAACCTTCTGGGATTTGATGATCCATTATTTCGTCTGTGAAGCATAAGGGGTGTGCTGCGCCTCTGTACTGGGCTATATCGCGACGCAGCTCCAATGAGTCTTGCCCGCTGTGTTCGGCCCGACCGGATTTACTTTTACTGTATCTGGCGTGATGTTTATCGTCTCGCATAGTGGCGCGCCCTCATGATCCGTAGATCGATCTTGCATGTTTTGCTTTGTCCTCCAATACGTCTCGCAGGTCTGGCGTATTTCCCCATGCCTTTTTATTTGAATGGCGTCGGGGTGCAGGCTGAGCTTTTGGCTGGAATGCCTCTCTATCGCGGCCAAGAGGTGGCCGATTAGCCGCGTCATACGCTTCTTCCTCCAGTCGGGGTAGCAACCTGCATTTTGGGTAACTCTTGGAGGGGCGTTCGAGTTTATATTCCTCGGCCGCCTGGACTTCAGTCCATCGGTCAGCTAGCAGATCTTGATCAGCTTGAAGCTGCTGCTACTTTTTCTTAAGGTTATTTGCCGTGGCTATAAGCCGGCGCTTGAAGCGCTCTTGTTCGACGGGATCCTCTGGCACGACGAATTCGTCATCGTCGAGGCTTGCCTCGTCTTCGGAGGGGGGCATGTAATTATCATCCTCCGCCTCTCCATCTACCGCTCTCTCTGGAGGGCTGGCCTCTCCATCCTCCTGTCCTAGATCGTGTTGGAGGGGATTGTTGCCATCTTCGGCACTATCCGGAGTGTTATTATCTCCTGTGCCAGTATCACCACTTTTGCTTTGGCGGCACTTAGAGCAGCGCCGCTGACGTCGGCGCTTGGGTTGCTTCTTGGAGGGGTCATCCTCCGCTGTCTTGTCGCCATTGCCTTCTTTGAGTGTGTCCACCATGTATATATCGTATGATGAGGTGGCTTTCCAGTGCCCTATATGCGCTGGTTCATGTTCGTCTCCTGCGTCGTTGTCCATATCGTCGATGTCTCCGGAGTCGAAGTCGAGCATGTCGGTCAAATCATCGACAGTGGCTATGAAGTGGGTGGTGGGTGGGCATCGAATTTATTCGTCGTCCGCATCCCAATCCTGCCGGTCATAATCCAGCCAGGACTCTCTTGACAAAGAGAGAGACCTTAGTGAATTCAGTATGTCGCCGAAGGGCGAGTGCTGAAAGATATCCACGGCAGTGAACTCCATGATCGGTGCCCAATCGGATTCGATTGGCAGGGGCGCGGATGGTTCAGAGTTCGGAGGAGAGTCCGGTAATGTGGAGTCACGGGCCTCGCGAAGGATAAGGTTGGTGTTCGGCTCGATCGCCGCCGAGGGTAAGGCCTCCGTGGCGGAGTCCATCCACCCGTCCATGGACGGTGCAACTGGCTCCGAATTGAGGGTCGGAGCGGCTGCCGATGCTGAAGGAAATATGCCCTAGAGGCAATAATAAAGTTATTATTTATTTCCTTATATCATGATAAATGTTTATTATTCATGCTAGAATTGTATTAACCGGAAACATAATACATGTGTGAATACATAGACAAACAGAGTGTCACTAGTATGCCTCTACTTGACTAGCTCGTTAATCAAAGATGGTTATGTTTCCTAACCATGAACAAAGAGTTGTTATTTGATTAACGAGGTCACATCCTTAGTTGAATGATCTGATTGACATGACCCATTCCCTCCCCTTAGCACCCGATCGTTTAGTATGTTGCTATTGCTTTCTTCATGACTTATACATGTTCCTATGACTATGAGATTATGCAACTCCCATTTGCCGGAGGAACACTTTGGGTGCTACCAAACGTCACAACGTAACTGGGTGATTATAAAGGAGCATTACAGGTGTCTCCAGAGGTAGATGTTGGGTTGGCGTATTTCAAGATTAGGATTTGTCACTCCGATTGTCGGAGAGGTCTCTCTGGGCCCTCTCGGTAATACACATCACATAAGCCTTGCAAGCATTACAACTAATATGTTAGTTGTGAGCTGATGTATTACGGAACGAGTAAAGAGACTGGCCGGTAACGAGATTGAACTAGGTACTGGATACCGACGATCGAATCTCGGGCAAGTAACATACCGATGACAAAGGGAACAACGTATGTTGTTATGCGGTCTGACCGATAAAGATCTTCGTAGAATATGTAGGAGCCAATATGGGCATCCAGGTCCCGCTATTGGTTATTGACCGGAGACGTGTCTCGGTCATGTCTACATTGTTCTCGAACCCGTAGGGTCCGCACGCTTAAGGTTACGATGACAGTTATATTATGAGTTTATGCATTTTGATGTACCGAAGGTTGTTCGGAGTCCCGGATGTGATCACGGACATGAAGAGGAGTCTCGAAATGGTCGAGACGTAAAGATTGATATATTGAAAGCCTATATTTGGATATCGGAAGTGTTCCGGGTGAAATCGGGATTTTACCGGGTTACCGGGAGGTTACCGGACCCCCCCGGGAGCCATATGGGCCTTCATGGGCCTTAGTGGAAAGGAGAAAGGGGCAGCCCAAGGTGGCTGCGCACCTCCCCCCTCCCCTAGTCCTATTAGGACTAGGAGAAGGTGGCCGGCCCCCCTCTCCCTCTTTCCCCCTCGGGGAATCCTAGTCCAACTAGGATTGGGGGGGAGTCCTACTCCCGGAAGGAGTAGGACTCCTCCTGCGCCCTCCTCCTGGCCGGCGCCCCCCTCCCCCTTGGCTCCTTTATATACTGAGGCAGAGGCACCCCAGAAACACACAAGTTGATCCACGTGATCTATTCCTTAGCCGTGTGCGGTGCCCCGCCACCATATCCTCGATAATACTGTAGCGGAGTTTAGGCGAAGCCCTGCTGCTGTAGTACATCAAGATCGTCACCACGCCGTCGTGCTGACGGAACTCTTCCCCGACACTTTGCTGGATCGGAGTCCCGGGGATCGTCATCGAGCTGAACGTGTGCTCGAACTCGGAGGTGCCGTAGTTTCGGTGCTTGATCGGTTGGATCGTGAAGACGTACGACTACTTCCTCTACGTTGCGTCAACGCTTCCGCAGTCGGTCTGCGTGGGTACGTAGACAACACTCTCCCCTCTCGTTGCTATGCATCACATGATCTTGCGTGTGCGTAGGAAATTTTTTGAAATTACTACGAAACCCAACAGTGGTATCAGAGCCTAGGTTATTTATGTTGATGTTATATGCACGAGTAGAACACAAGTGAGTTGTGGGCGATATAAGTCATACTGCCTACCAGCATGTCATACTTTGGTTCGGCGGTATTGTTGGACGAGACGACCCGGACCAACCTTACGCGTACGCTTACGCGAGACCGGTTCCCCCGACGTGCTTTGCACACAGGTGGCTTGCGGGCAACTGTCTCTCCAACTTTAGTTGAACCAAGTATGGCTACGCCCGGTCCTTGCGAAGGTTAAAATGGAGTCTATTTGACAAACTATCGTTGTGGTTTTGATGCGTAGGTGAGATTGGTTCTTACTTAAGCCCGTAGCAGCCACGTAAAACTTGCAACAACAAAGTAGAGGACGTCTAACTTGTTTTTGCAGGGCATGTTGTGATGTGATATGGTCAAGGCATGATGCTGAATTTTATTGTATGAGATGATCATGTTTTGTAACCGAGTTATCGACAACTGGCAGGAGCCATACGGTTGTCGCTTTATTGTATGCAATGAAATCGCGATGTAATGCTTTACTTTATTACTAAGCGGTAGTGATAGTCATGGAAGCATAAGATTGGCGGTACGACAACGATGCTACGATGGAGATCAAGGTGTCGCGCCGGTGACGATGGTGATCATAACGGTGCTTCGGAGATGGAGATCACAAGCACAAGATGATGATGGCCATATCATATCACTTATATTGATTGCATGTGATGTTTATCCTTTTATGCATCTTATCTTGCTTTGATTGACGGTAGCATTATAAGATGATCTCTCACTAAATTATCAAGATGTGTTCTCCCTGAGTATGCACCGTTGCCAAAGTTCGTCGTGCCCAGACACCACGTGATGATCGGGTGTGATAAGCTCTACGTCCATTTACAATGGGTGCAAGCCAGTTTTGCACACGCAGAATACTCAGGTTAAACTTGACGAGCCTAGCATATGCAGATATGGCCTCGGAACACGGAGACCGAAAGGTCGAGCATGAATCATATAGTAGATATGATCAACATAACGATGTTCACCATTGAAAACTACTCCATCTCACGTGATGATCGGTTATGGTTTAGTTGATTTGGATCACGTAATCACTTAGAAGATTAGAGGGATGTCTATCTAAGTGGCAGTTCTTAAGTAATTTGATTAATTGAACTTAAACTTATCATGAACTTAGTACCTGATAGTATCTTGCTTGTTTATGTTGATTAGATGGCTCGTGCTGTTGTTCCGTTGAATTTTAATGTGTTCCTTGAGAAAGAAAAGTTGAAAAATGATGGTAGCAATTACACGGACTGGGTCCGTAACTTGAGGATTATCCTCATTGCTGCTCAGAAGAATTACGTCCTGGAAGCACCGCTGGGTGCCAGGCCTGCTGCTGGAGCAACACCAGATGTTATGAACGTCTGGCAGAGCAAAGCTGATGACTACTCGATAGTTCAGTGTGCCATGCTTTACGGCTTAGAATCGGGACTTCAACGACGTTTTGAACGTCATGGAGCATATGAGATGTTCCAGGAGTTGAAGTTAATATTTCAAGCAAATGCCCGGATTGAGAGATATGAAGTCTCCAATAAGTTCTATAGCTGCAAGATGGAGGAGAACAGTTCTGTCAGTGAGCATATACTCAAAATGTCTGGGTATAATAATCACTTGATTCAGATGGGAGTTAATATTCCAGATGATTGCGTCATTGAAAGAATTCTCCAATCACTGCCACCAAGCTATAAGAGCTTCGTAATGAACTATAATATGCAAGGGATGAACAAGACTATTCCTGAGCTCTTCGCAATGCTGAAAGCTGCGGAGGTAGAAATCAAGAAGGAGCATCAAGTGTTGATGGTTAACAAGACCACTAGTTTCAAGAAAAAGGGCAAAGGGAAGAAGAAGGGGAACTTCAAGAAGAATGGCAAACAAGTTGCTGCTCAGGAGAAGAAACCCAAGTCTGGACCTAAGCCTGAAAGTGAGTGCTTCTACTGCAAGCAGACTGGTCACTGGAAGCGGAACTGCCCCAAGTATTTGGCGGATAAGAAGGATGGCAAGGTGATCAAAGGTATATGTGATATACATGTTATTGATGTGTACCTTACTAGAGCTCGCAGTAGCACCTGGGTATTTGATACTGGTTCTGTTGCTAATATTTGCAACTCAAAACAGGGACTACGGAATAAGCGGGCACTGGCAAAGGACGAGGTGACGATGCGCGTGGGAAACGGTTCCAAAGTCGATGTGATCGCAGTTGGCACGCTACCTCTACATCTACCTTCGGGATTAATATTAGACCTAAATAATTGTTATTTGGTGCCAGCGTTGAGCATGAACATTATATCTGGATCTTGTTTAATGCGAGACGGTTATTCATTTAAATCAGAGAATAATGGTTGTTCTATTTATATGAGTAATATCTTTTATGGTCATGCACCTTTGAAGAGTGGTCTATTTTTGATGAATCTCGATAGTAGTGATACACATATTCATAATGTTGAAGCCAAAAGATGCAGAGTTGATAATGAAAGTGCAACTTATTTGTGGCACTGTCGTTTAGGTCATATCGGTGTAAAGCGCGTGAAAAAACTCCATACTGATGGACTTTTGGAACCACTTGATTATGAATCACTTGGTACTTGCGAACCGTGCCTCTTGGGCAAGATGACTAAAACACCGTTCTCCGGTACTATGGAGAGAGCAACAGACTTGTTGGAAATCATACATACCGATGTATGTGGTCCGATGAATATTGAGGCTCGTGGCGGATATCGTTATTTTCTCACCTTCACAGATGACTTAAGCAGATATGGGTATATCTACTTAATGAAACATAAGTCTGAAACATTTGAAAAGTTCAAAGAATTTCAGAGTGAAGTGGAAAATCATCGTAACAAGAAAATAAAGTTTCTACGATCTGATCGTGGAGGAGAATATTTGAGTTACGAGTTTGGTGTATATTTGAAAAATTGTGGAATAGTTTCGCAACTCACGCCACCCGGAACACCACAGCGTAATGGTGTGTCCGAACATCGTAATCGTACTTTACTAGATATGGTGCGATCTATGATGTCTCTTACTGATTTACCACTATCGTTTTGGGGTTATGCTTTAGAGACGGCCGCATTCACGTTAAATAGGGCACCATCAAAATCCGTTGAGACGACGCCTTATGAACTGTGGTTTGGCAAGAAACCAAAGTTGTCGTTTCTTAAAGTTTGGGGCTGTGATGCTTATGTGAAAAAGCTTCAACCTGATAAGCTCGAACCCAAATCGGAGAAATGTGTCTTCATAGGATACCCAAAGGAGACTGTTGGGTACACCTTCTATCACAGATCCGAAGGCAAGACATTCGTTGCTAAGAATGGATCCTTTCTAGAGAAGGATTTTCTCTCAAAAGAAGTGAGTGGGAGGAAAGTAGAACTTGACGAGGTAACTGTACCTGCTCCCTTATTGGAAAATAGTACATCACAGAAAACTGTTTCTGCGACATCTATACCAATTAGTGAGGAAGCTAATGATGTTGATCATGAAACTTCAGGTCAAGATACTACTGAACCTCGTAGATCGACCAGAGCGAGATCTGCACCAGAGTGGTACGGTAATCCTGTTCTGGAAGTCATGCTACTGGATCATGATGAACCTACGAACTATGAAGAAGCGATGGTGAGCCCAGATTCCGCAAAGTGGCTTGAAGCCATGAAATCTGAGATGGGATCCATGTATGAGAACAAAGTATGGACTTTGGTTGACTTGCCCGATGATCGGCAAGCAATTGAGAATAAATGGATCTTCAAGAAGAAGACTAACGCTGATGGTAATGTTACTGTCTACAAGGCTCGACTTGTCGCAAAAGGTTTTCGACAAGTTCAAGGGGTTGACTACGATGAGACCTTCCCACCCGTAGCGATGCTTAAGTCTGTCCGAATCATGTTAGCAATTGCCGCATTTTATGATTATGAAATTTGGCAGATGGATGTCAAAACTGCATTCCTGAATGGATTTCTGGAAGAAGAGTTGTATATGATGCAACCGGAAGGTTTTGTCGATCCAAAGGGAGCTAACAAAGTGTGCAAGCTCCAGCGATCCATTTATGGACTGGTGCAAGCCTCTCGGAGTTGGAATAAATGTTTTGATAGTGTGATCAAAGCATTTGGTTTTATACAGACTTTCGGAGAAGCCTGTATTTACAAGAAAGTGAGTGGGAGCTCTGTAGCATTTCTGATATTATATGTGGATGACATATTGCTGATTGGAAATGATATAGAATTTTTGGATAGCATAAAGGGATACTTGAATAAGAGTTTTTCAACGAAAGACCTCGGTGAAGCTGCTTACATATTAGGCATTAAGATCTATAGAGATAGATCAAGACGCTTAATTGGACTTTCACAAAGCACATACCTTGACAAGATTTTGAAGAAGTTCAAAATGGATCAAGCAAAGAAAGGGTTCTTGCCTGTGTTACAAGGTGTGAAGTTGAGTCAGACTCAATGCCCGACCACTGCAGAAGATAGAGAGAAAATGAAAGATGTTCCCTATGCTTCAGCCATAGGCTCTATCATGTATGCAATGCTGTGTACCAGACCTGATGTGTGCCTTGCTATAAGTTTAGCAGGGAGGTACCAAAGTAATCCAGGAGTGGATCACTGGACAGCGGTCAAGAACATCCTGAAATACCTGAAAAGGACTAAGGATATGTTTCTCGTATATGGAGGTGACAAAGAGCTCATCGTAGAAGGTTACGTTGATGCAAGCTTTGACACTGATCCGGATGATTCTAAATCGCAAACCGGATACGTGTTTACATTAAACGGTGGAGCTGTCAGTTGGTGCAGTTCTAAATAAAGCGTCGTAGCAGGATCTACATGTGAAGCGGAGTACATACCTGCTTCGGAAGCAGCAAATGAAGGAGTCTGGATGAAGGAGTTCATATCCGATCTAGGTGTCATACCTAGTGCATCGGGTCCAATGAAAATCTTTTGTGACAATACTGGTGCAATTGCCTTGGCAAAGGAATCCAGATTTCACAAAAGGACCAAACACATCAAGAGACGCTTCAATTCCATCCGGGATCTAGTCCAGGTGGGAGACATAGAGATTTGCAAGATACATACGGATCTGAATGTTGCAGACCCGTTGACTAAGCCTCTTCCACGAGCAAAACATGATCAGCACCAAAGCTCCATGGGTGTTAGAATCATTACAGTATAATCTAGATTATTGACTCTAGTGCAAGTGGGAGACTGAAGGAAAAATGCCCTAGAGGCAATAATAAAGTTATTATTTATTTCCTTATATCATGATAAATGTTTATTATTCATGCTAGAATTGTATTAACCGGAAACATAATACATGTGTGAATACATAGACAAACAGAGTGTCACTAGTATGCCTCTACTTGACTAGCTCGTTAATCAAAGATGGTTATGTTTCCTAACCATGAACAAAGAGTTGTTATTTGATTAACGAGGTCACATCATTAGTTGAATGATCTGATTGACATGACCCATTCCATTAGCTTAGCACCCGATCGTTTAGTATGTTGCTATTGCTTTCTTCATGACTTATACATGTTCCTATAACTATGAGATTATGCAACTCCCGTTTACCGGAGGAACACTTTGGGTACTACCAAACGTCACAACGTAACTGGGTGATTATAAAGGAGTACTACAGGTGTCTCCAAAGGTACATGTTGGGTTGGCGTATTTCAAGATTAGGTTTTGTCACTCCGATTGTCGGAGAGGTATCTCTGGGGCCCTCTCGGTAATACACATCACATAAGCCTTGCAAGCATTGTAACTAAGATGTTAGTTGTGAGATGATGTATTACGGAACGAGTAAAGAGACTTGCCGGTAACGAGATTGAACTAGGTATTGGATACCGACGATCGAATCTCGGGCAAGTAACATACCGATGACAAAGGGAACAACGTATGTTGTTATGCGGTCTGACCGATAAAGATCTTCGTAGAATATGTAGGAGCCAATATGGGCATCCAGGTCCCGCTATTGGTTATTGACCGGAGACGTGTCTCGGTCATGTCTACATTGTTCTCAAACCCGTAGGGTCCGCACGCTTAAGGTTACGATGACAGTTATATTTTGAGTTTATGCATTTTGATGTACCGAAGGTTGTTCGGAGTCCCAGATGTGATCACGGACATGACGAGGAGTCTCAAAATGGTCGATACGTAAAGATTGATATATTGGAAGCCTATGTTTGGATATCGGAAGTGTTCCGGGTGAAATCGGGATTTTACCGGAGTACCGGGAGGTTACCGGAACCCCCCGGGAGCCATATGGGCCTTAATGGGCTTTAGTGGAAAGGAGAAAGGGGCAGCCCAAGGTGGCTGCGCACCTCCCCCCTCCCCTAGTCCTATTAGGACTAGGAGAAGGTGGCCGGCCCCCCTCTCCCTCTTTCCCCCTCGGGGAATCCTAGTCCAACTAGGATTGGGGGGGAGTCCTACTCCCGGAAGGAGTAGGACTCCTCCTGCGCCCTCCTCCTGCGCCCTCCTCCTGGCCGGCGCCCCCCTCCCCCTTGGCTCCTTTATATACTGAGGTAGAGGCACCCCAGAAACACACAAGTTGATCCACGTGATCTATTCCTTAGCCGTGTGCGGTGCCCCCAGCCACCATAGTCCTCGATAATACTGTAGCGGAGTTTAGGCGAAGCCCTGCTGCTGTAGTACATCAAGATCGTCACCACGCCGTCGTGCTGATGGAACTCTTCCCCGACACTTTGCTGGATCGGAGTCCGGGGATCGTCATCGAGCTGAACGTGTGCTCGAACTCGGAGGTGCCGTAGTTTCGGTGCTTGATCGGTTGGATCGTGAAGACGTACGACTACTTCCTCTACGTTGCGTCAACGCTTCCGCAGTCGCTCTGCATGGGTACGTAGACAACACTCTCCCCTCTCATTGCTATGCATCACATGATCTTGCGTGTGCGTAGGAAATTTTTTGAAATTACTACGAAACCCAACAGATGCGATCTCCTGAACACTGTCTGATGGTAGAGCTAAATCGTACTCATCGTGACCGCATGACGCACAAGGCAGAGGCTCGAATCCGTCGAAGATCAAGTCTCCGCAGATATCGGTCGTGTAGTTTAAGCTTCCAAACCTGACCTGGTGGCCATGGGCGTAACTTTCGATCTGCTCCAGATGGCCAAGCGAGTTGGCCCGCAATGCGAAGCCGACGAATACAAAAATCTGTCCGGGGAGAAAAGTCTCACCCTGGACTGCGTCGCTAACAATGATCGAAGGAGCCATCAAGCCTGATGATGACGACACAGAGGAACTCTCAATGAAAGCACCAATGTCGGTGTCAAAACCGGCGGATCTCGGGTAGGGGGTCCCGAACTGTGCGTCTAAGGCGGATGGTAACAGGAGGCAGGGGACACGATGTTTTACCCAGGTTCGGGCCCTCTTGATGGAGGTAAAACCCTACGTCCTGCTTGATTTATTCTTGATGATATGGGTATTACAAGAGTTGATCTACCACAAGATCGGAGAGGCTAAACCCTAGAATCTAGCCTATGGTATGATTGTTATTTTTCTATGGACTAAAATCCTCCGGTTTATATAGACACCAGAAAGGGCTCGGGTTACACAAGGTCGGTTACAAAGGAGGAGATATACATATCTGTATTGCCTAGCTTGCCTTCCACGCCAAGTAGAGTCCCATCCGGACACGAGACGAAGTCTTCAATCTTGTATCTTCATAGTCTAACAGTCCGGCCAAAGGATATAGTCCGGCTGTCCGGAGACCCCCTAATCCAGGACTCCCTCACCCTCCGTCCCCGTCAACTTAGTAGGCCCACAAGTCAGCCTCCCACCAAGGTGGGTCCCAGCTAGCAGGGGGGTATTCATTTTTTGAGCGTAATAAGGAGGCACTTCCTTGTGTGTGTAGATATAGCTGGTTGGTCCGAGCTGTCAAAGGCGGTAACGTTTTTTTCGCGAAATACAGAGGCCCTTTCGGTGGGTCCCTGATGTCAGGGGAGGAATCATTATTTTGCGCGTAATAAGGAGGCATTTCCTTGCATGCGGCCGTGGACCCAGCTGTCGGCCTCTCCACGTACAGTCCACTTCAGATGTATGTCGATCATTGACCACGTTGACCATGCCGCGCCAAGAGCACCAGGGCGGTGGACGACATCGAGGCCTAGGAAGGGGACGACACGGAGGTAGGGAAGACTCGGCAGTTGTTTCCCACGCGGAGGGGAGTACGACTGTACGAGGGTTTACTGGTTCGTCTGCCGTCGCCGGAGAATAACAGCAGGTGTGGGTGAGTAGAGGAATGGCTAGGCCAGCGATGGGAGTACGGTCGGGCGGTGAGGCCTGCGTGGCAGCACAGCCGGCCGTGAGGAGGAGGGAGCAGGCAGTCCCGCCGGCACTTGTTTGAGCGGCTGGAGCAGGAAGAGCAGAGATTGAAGAAGCACGACGGCCGTTGGATGGACATCCAACAGTCAGTGCTTGTGTGTCAACCTTTTTTTAGGAAAGCCTCAAATCTGTGGAAAACATCATACATCCCATCTGCCATTATTTCTAATA
Organism: Triticum urartu; assembly: GCF_003073215.2. Lineage (NCBI taxonomy): Eukaryota > Viridiplantae > Streptophyta > Magnoliopsida > Poales > Poaceae > Triticum > Triticum urartu. The sequence goes on along the minus strand of NC_053028.1, from coordinate 148,119,481 downwards.
ATTTACAGCCCATTTGCTAATTCTTAAGGTTTTTTTGGAGTCCATATTCTTTTTGTTAGCATTACAGTCCATATTGTGGCCACGGTTAAAAAATTAACGAAATTTTGCATATTTCGGTGCGGTCCGAACTGTTTTTAATCCTGAAATTTCGACTCACATTCAAACTGATTTTAAAAATAAATGTATATCAATATAAAATCCAACAAATTCTCCATGCATAAAATTAATATAATTTAAAATCTCAAAATGAAAAAAAAGATATTTTAAACTAATTGCCGGTTTGATGTGTTTTAAAAATGTATAGCCCATTTCTCATTACTGATGGGCCATTTTCTCGGCCAGCCGAATGAAGCTCTCCTTGTCTTGAAATATTTACAGCCCAACAGGCCTGACAAAGCGACTTACTTGGCAAATCACAAAAAAACTGGGCTGTGGCCGTGGACCCAGCTGTCAGCCTCTCCACGTACAGTACTCTTCCGATGGAAGTCGGTCATTGACCACATTGACCACGCCGCGCCGAGAGCACCAAGGTGGTGGACGACGGCGAGGCCTAGGAAGGGGATGACGCGGAGCCGGGGAAGACGCGGCAGTGGATGCCCACGCGGAGAGGAGTACGAGGGTTCACTGGTTCAGCTGCGGTGTGAGGCTGTCGTCGCCGCAGAATAACAGGGGGTGTGGGTGAGTAGAGGGATAGCATGGGCCAGCGGTGGGAGTAGTAGGGGGCGGTGAGGCCTCCGCGGCATCACAGCCGGCCACGAGAGGCAGGAGCACGCGGCACGACTGGCGCAGCTTTGGGCGGCTGGAGCAAAAAGACCAGAGGTTGAAGAAGCACTACAGCCGTTGGATGGACATCGTACGGTCACTGGAGCTAGAATCGTTCATATTGACTAAGTTGACAAAGCCCTCCATCCTCGTCAACTTAGTAGGCCCACAAGTCAGCCTCCCACCAGGTTGGGTCCCAGCTAGCAGGGGGAGTATTCATTTTTCTGTGCATAATAAGGAGGCACTTCCGGTGGGTCCGAGCTGACAGCAGGGGGGGACGTTTTTTTCGCGAAATACTGTGGCCCGTCCGGTGGGTCCCAACAGTCAGGGGGAAACGTTTTTTCCGCGAAATACTGGTGGCCCGTCCGGTGGGTCCCTGCTGTCAGGTGGAGGAATAATTATTTTGCGTGTAATAAGGAGGCACTTGCTTGCGGCTGCCGTGGACCCAACTGTCAGCCTCTCCACGTACAGTACTCTTCCGATGGAAGTCGGTCGTTGACCACATTGACCACGCCGCGCTGAGAGCACCATGACGGTGGACGACGGCGAGGCCTAGGAAGGGGACGACGCGGAGCCGGGGAAGACGCGGCAGTGGATGCCCACGTGGAGAGGAGTACGAGGGTTCACTGGTTCGGCTGCGGTGTGAGGCTACCGTCGCCGCAGAATAACAGGGGGAGTGGGTGAGTGGAGGGATGGCCTGGCCAGCGGTGGGAGTAGTATGGGGACGGTGAGGCCTCCGCGGCAGCACAGCCAGCCACGGGAGTCAGGAGCATGCGGCACGACCGGCGCTGCTTTGGGCGGCTGGGGCAAGAAGACCAGAGGTTGAAGAAGCACTACGGCCGTTGGATGGACATTGTTGACCACGCCGCGCCGAGAGCACCAGGGCGGTGGACGACGGCGAGGCCTACGAAGGGAACGACACGGAGCCGGGGAAGACATGGCAGTGGCTGCCCACGCGGTGGAGAGTACGAGGGTTGACTGGTTTGGCTGCCGTCGCCGGAAAATAACAGGAGGTGTGGGTGAGTAGAGGGATAGACAAGCCAGGGATGCGAGTATGATGGGGCCGTGAGGCCTTCCCGGCAACACTACCGACCACGGGAGGCGGGAGCAGGCGGTTCTGACGGCACTGGTTTGGGCGGCTGGGGTAGGAAGATCAGAGACTGAAGAAGCACGATTGTCGTTAGATTGACATCTAACAGTCTGACGCTAGTAGAGTCGATTGTTGACTAAGTTTCTTTTTTGAGAAACCTTGTGTACGCATGAACTTAGTAGGCCCACAAGTCAGCCTCCAAATCTGTGGCAGACAACATAAAGCCCATTTGCTATTTTTTATAATTTGCAGCCCATTTGCTAATTCTTAAGTAATTTATTACAGCCCATTATCTGCCCAGGACCACAGTCAAAAAGTCCAACCTTATTTTGCATATTTCGGTGGAGTACGAACTGTTGTAATCCCGAAATGATAAACATTTTCTTAAGAACTTATTGATTTGCCAAAAAAATCGTTTTGTTTTTGTAAGCAAATAAGACGTGGGACAATTTAGTTGGTTTAAGGGAAAACCAGTGGTAAAAAAATCAGCGCTGGGTGGGAAAAAACAACAAAAATAAGGATGTAAATATGAAAAGGGAATTTTATGTGTTTTCAATATAATGATACGTGTATATGAACTACTAAAACTATAGGTAGAGATTAGAAAACGGATGTAGGACATGCGTTTCAAGAGGAAAATAGAACTGGGCTATGTGTTTGATTCAGTAAAAAAAACTGCCTGTGGATGTTGTAAGACAAAATATAACTAACGCTGGCGGGCCAGAGGCCAGTAGATACCTGCTGGATCTTTGTGCCCCGTTGTCGTCATGGGCTGGGCCTGTTAAAAACAAAACAACCCTGGGCAATCTACAACTCAGTTGAAACTTGCTCGACCTGAAAAAACAATATACGTGCTCAATAAACGAGAGAATTCTGCAAGTACAGACTGATAACTGGGATGCAGCACGAATATTGTTTTTTTATCGTGATAATAAGTGCATGCACTTGTTTCGAAAAAATCGGAGAACTGGGAATTCGAACGGCGGGTGCTTATGCTACCCATCAAATAAAAATCAGGTGCCTGAAAATTCGTTTCGAAACAAATGATTCGGCTTTATATCCACGTCGACCCTCGGCATGATGGTTGGAAGCAAATGCAAGTTCATACCAAAAGATCGTTCACAACAATACCAACTTGCGGACGACAAGGTAGTACAACTACCAATACCAAACTAACTTATAATCTTTTTACTCCTGGCCCTAGTGTTCGTCTGGTAGAAAATCTTGCAGAGGACCAGCTCCTGCTCCTTCTCTTGCTCCAGGTCCCCGAGGTGGTACTGGTGCATCACCCAGTTGGTCCTCTGCTGGTCGAAGTTCTTGTTGGTGTGCAGCACCAAAACCTTTTTTGCTGTCCGTCTGCCGGCCGTTGACCATCACCGGCAAGGTATTACCGGTCTTGTGCCACATCGCGTGCATGCCGCACTCCGACTGTATCTTGCGACGCGTCCACACGCCCCTTTTGAATGCCCTGGAATTGCGCTGGAAGAAATGCTTCCTTAGGCCACTCAATGTGATACCTGCAGTATTGTGGAATACATGTTTTAGTGTACCTAGTTGGCATTTTCATAACATCTTTGGCATGTTGCAGTCACTTGTTTCACTTTTTATTAACTGTCAAATTGTAATTGCTTCACCAGGTCTGCGTCTAAAAAGAAAAATAGAGCTATAAACAAAGGAATATGTTTGTGCAAGTAGACGGCCGATCGATGTCTTACCTGGAAGTTTCTCAGGTTGGGTGTAACATATGCCGTGTTCGCTGTCGATGGTTGGCATGAACAAATCGATGAGAGACTGAAATCTCGCGTTGTCAGCACTCACTTTGGCCTCAAGGTGCTCGATCAGCTCCTAATCCGTGGGATCGAACTTGACGCCAGCCGGCAGCACAGGCCAATCCTTCTTCGACTTGCATCGGTAACTCCAGTTATATGGTACTCAATGTATGATCAATCGACTGTTTTAAGTGAATGATGAAAGATTTCGATAGATAAGTGGTACTCCAAATCTGAAGTCCAGAATACCCGAACACGCCGCCGGGATTCTTGTGTCACCTCACACGCAGCGTGTTGTCACGTCAATTCAATGTGTGGACATGATGAATAATTTGACCGACGTATACTAGTACTGCTACTGTACTACTTACTAGTCATATTTAGAGTCACGATTTATACATAGGTTTAACTAACAAGTACGCACTTGAAGCCTAACTGATATATATATGGCTTCTGCATAGCATCTCCATCATCATTATCAGTACATCCTACGCAGGTGAGTTAGGATGCACTTGATCCCAGGAAGGTATCTATCCTTCAAACCAGAGGAGTGCTTCAAACTAACAACAGTACATAATATCCAACAAAAGAGGGTCGTGCTACAGCAGCAGAATACATGGCTCAGTCTAGATATCAGCATGAATCAAGTTGTGCATATTTGCTGTTGGCATGAACCACATCGCCGCATGTCGGGTTTGCAAAAGCCATCCATCGCATGGAAGCTTGATGCCTTTCACACACTGAAGATTATCTGGCAACAAGCTGTGTCGACGAATCTCTGGATATGGTGATTCATGAAACCCATGGTATGATGTGTAAACACAGCCCCCCCTCGCGAATGGAAGTTGCATAGCACAGTAATCATCGCTGGTGATATGATCGATGATTGGTTGGATGATCGGATAATTGAGCCCGAGGAACAAGGAGTGGTTGCCGAGGCTGTAAACCCGCCTCCAGTTGAATACGCCTGGCCCAACGGAGCTAGGATCTTTCTCAAACATGAAGCAGCCATAGCCATCAATGTCACGAACGCCCCACGCATTGTACTGCATGTGGTTTGATCAATTTGGTACGTGCAAATGAGCATCAAATGACCGCCGTCAGCTGAACGAGTGATAAACCACCACCCATCGGCTGGTATGATTCCAGGTCCTGGAATCATGAAGGCCAGCGCATTTGCATCTGCTGCAACAATTCAAATTGGAGACCAAAAGGACAAAAATAAACAATCATGTTCAGAGGATGTGTGGAATTAAGATTATTATAACAGTGACACATATCATAGACAGAGAATTGCAATGCCGTGGTCATAATCATACCCCAAGTTAAAAAAATAAGCCAATGGCTTTCATATTATAGCAATATGTCATGGTTCAAACATCATGTAACAATGAGAGGAAAACAGCTATGACAGCGCCTACTCATATTCTACCATAGCACTTACTACTACTGTTCTCATATCAACTCTAAGCAATAACATGTGTTGTTATAAAAATCTTGTAAACGAGAGTAACATATAGCAATCATGATGTTATGCCCATAATATGTATTCTAACAATCATTAGATGCCAATTGTTCTCATATCAACTCTAACAATAACATGTGTGGTCATAAAAATCTAGGAAATGAGAGGAACATATAGCAATGATGTGGTTATAGACATGCTATGCATTCTAAATTTGTAACAAATGAACATGCAATCGTATTCATAAGGTAAAGATGAGATGAGATAGAATAATTACATGATGATAGATTCCACCAATATAGGTAGCCAATCTGTGCGTCGACCGCGTAAACGATGCCATCATGCACTATAGCATCAGACAGAAATGTTTCCTCAACTGGATTGATGATGAGCCATAACCATGTATGGCGATTGGATTCCAGATAGACTAATCCCTTGTTGAACAAGGCAATGAGCTTGTAATCCATGTAGTCTTCTGATGGCATGGGCACTTCGCAGATTACAACTTTCTGCAAACAAAGGTCGAGCCAAAAGCTTGACGCGTCTCGTGCGTAGTAGGCAGGAGTGTCCGGCGGGCCATGAGGCTCGATGGCGGCGGTATCCAACGACGGACGGGTGATCTCTCACTGGGTGTAGATATCCACGAGACGCCACGGACTATCGGTGTGGTGGATGAGGATGACCCAGTTGGCCTTCATGCCCGCCCAGTAGTGGCCGTGCATGAAGGACATATGGACGGGTAGTGGTAGCATGTCGAGGGGCACCACGGCAACCTCTGTAGGATCGTCAAGTCGGTGTCTGGGCCACCTGTGAGGATCGGCCATTAGCAAGCAGGGTGTCTTGAAAAGAGCCAGCCGGTTGCAGACGAGTAGACGGTACAAAGACATCGAGCATGCGGCCAGACAGACGGTGCTGAGTAGGTCCATACGACTACAGATCTGCTCCAAGAGAACATCGGGGAGGGAATTCCAATCGTGGCTCTGCGTGTCAGTCGGTTCTGCCATTGGGGTTTTCGGTGCCTGCGAGCCAGCGGGGAAGTGGATTTGAGCGGGCGAGCGAAGAAGCTTCTCCTCGTGTGGCCGAGCAGTGAGCGGGGGGATATGGTACGCATGAGCTACCAAGGAAGATGGCGCAGGCGGGTGAGCAGTGAGCGGGGGTAAATGGTGTGCGGCCGACGATGGGGAAGAGAGGAGGAAGAAGAAGAGGGGAGGAAGAAGAGTGGAAGACGGGAAAGAAAGTGCATTCAATCTCAATTCTACTACTCCCTCCGTCTAGGTGTGTAAGTCACCTTACGAAAACCAAATAATCCCGAAACACTTAGGCATCGTACATTAACTCCCTTCTCGTTTTTTTGTTTTGTGGCATATCAACCAATAAGATATGTGGGTTGTGCATGCTTTCAATGACTTGAGACTACCAAACATAACCGACTGATTTAGTAACACCAACACGCTGGTTCAGCTTATTAATTACGTGTCCCATCTACTGCAGTGTGTATTGTCACTTCACTCCTAAGACTAGTTGAATAGTTCTCTCTGACCGAGATGGGGAATAAATGGATCGCGAGGACTTCCTTTCTACAGTATCCCTATGCCTCTACGCTCACTTCACTCATTTTGCTCCATACCTAGTCACTTGTTGAAATCTATAGCCAAATGGACATGTCAATGGGAGGGAGTAAGCCCCATGCATGCATGCATGCATGCATGCAACACTCACACGTACACATGGACGCATGCAACACTCACGCACCCATGCGGCACACAGCACACGACGCAACACACACGCTCACGCTCAAGTGATCAACCTACTCCCTACGTCCGTGAAAGACTGTACATTTAGAGATTTACACATTGACCAGGGCATAATTAACGCCCAAAAGTAGCAGACTTATGTGTGCATGCGACCATTGAGATGAGAAGATTAAATGAAGGCCGTTGCATGTTGTAATTAAGGATAGACATGTAGCCTATACCTACAGCACAAGTTGGTGCATTAGTCAATCAATATCGATTTAGATTAAAGGCTAAACACATTGGAAGTGTAGATGTACATCATGTAGTACACTCTTTGTTGGAAGACCGAGGGAGGACACGTGCATGCACTCACATACACAGCCAGGGCGGTTCGCGCGCAAGGGTTGGACTCGTGGAGCGCCTGCGTAAAGTTTTGTTTAACTGATTTCTTTGCTCTGCCAACTGATAGGTGGGACCCAGAAACCAGGTGACAATTTAACCAGTTAACAAAGTGCCACGTCGACTATGTGGCCGGTCAGTAGGGTGCAATACGGTGCTCTACAATGAGATAGTGATCGCATAATCGCCGCAAAACTATATATAGTGACCGTAAAGAGCGTATTGTTACATACGTTGACCGCCGGTGTATTTTTCTCATTTCAAATTAAGCCATATTAATCGGAAAGGACGCGGTATGGACTACTACTACTACTAGTACTAGTACTGCTTTGATGTGTCCCGTCAACTCGCCGAACGAGGAGAAGCTTGCTTACTACGCCTCTCCCTCGCCCAGGCGCGCAGTGGTTCACAGGACGAGGAGAGGGTTTTGACTACAGCGCCCTCTCCCTCTCCCTCGCCCTCGCCCTCGCGGTGGACGTGCAACAGTTCAATCGGTGTCAGATAGCCAGAAGCATATTGTACTGTAGTATCATCATTGTTGGACCTTCTGAAGAGGCGAAGAGCCAAGTGCAAGGTTCACACGAGTACGGACTGTTGAACCTCCCGAAGAGGCAAAGAGCCAAGCGCAAGGTTTTATAGGAGTTGTCGTCCTAGTAGGAGTGTACTAGTACAACTATAGCGAACGATGCTACTGTATGATGCCGCCACGTCACGTATATCCAAAGCTGTGCCACCTTTTTTTTCTCAAAGAGCGTGTTGGAGCCCGTGCAACAACCACACAAGTTGCACGTACACATAACACATTTACTAGTAATAAATTTTGAAGGACAAATGCCAGTATGCCACACAAGTTCATCTCCAACTCATGTGATAAATTTGTGCATGACTAGTCTACATATATTCACAGCGCTACCGTCCACAATTACCGTACTCCACATACACGTTATAGATGGGCTACATGTCCTCCTCCAGGTTCTAGTCCTAGGTGTTCCTCATGGATGGCACGATCCATAGCGGTGGGCAACGGGAATCATTGTCGCAGCTTTCTAGTCTGGTTCCACACGATGGAGACTCATCCAAGCTGAAGCGGCATAAATTAGGGATAGCGTGTCCCAGCATGTCATTCATCCGGCGGTGCGCACTGAAGACACAACCATGCTTCATGAACGGTAGGCCTTCCGTGTCATGCACGGAAGGTGGCATCCGCTTCACAATGGGGTAGCTGTCCCCGATGAAAAGCGAGTACTCTCCAAGAGTGTTCCTCGGCACCCACATAGCATCACGGGGGTCGAACTCGGCGCTGTTCATCTGGTACACGCGGCATCCCAGATCTGGACACATGGTGACGTACATAGTCAAGGTCCATGCATAATAACGTTGTGCTCAAATGTGGCGGTCAGTAATACTGTGCAGCAAATAGTACTACTCTGGTATAGAGGAAGTAAAATAACCGGCTTAATATATATAGCCACTCTTGGCTACATGGATGAGATAGTAAGACATGGAAAAACAAAAATGGTGGCAGCTAGTGGGTTCAAGTCTTCACGGGCCTAGCTAGCTATACGCGTCATCCAAGGTAAAAAGTACTCCTACTAGTACTACAAAGTATACTACTAGTACAACAATGAAAGAGAAGGCGAGAGGGTTAAAAAATGGAATACCTGGGTAGATGGTGATGGTCCGATCGTGGTAGATTATGTGACCATGTTGCACATCAGTGGTACCATGGGTGACGACTGCTAAGATAGTTGATCCCAATATGCCAAAGTCAGCTACAAGGTTCCAGGTTAGACCGAATCATGGATGCAAATGCACATCCAGGATCGGCGATCTTATTTTGATCGGGGGATGACTGGTCCTTGCAAAATAATGGAGTACCGTTAGGGATGCAAATGATGGTTTGTGCATTCCGTTTGTAATCTCCCGTACCGTAGGATGTCAACTAGATGAAACAAGTCCCCTGGCTTGTCACCGCGAAGATGCGGCCTAGATGGCACACGACGTCTTTGAACATGTAGGGGTACAAATCTGCCGCCGCCAACATGCGCCAGCCTCTGCCGTTACTGCCTCATGCATTGATGGCAATCCTTATGTCGAACACCGCGATGAGATAGTAATCGTCGTAGCCACGTCGCTTTGTCGGCGGGTCCGCAATTGCTATCTTCTTCAATCTCATGTAGGCATCATCATACGTATTCTTGCCCAGCCAGTCCAGAAGGCCGATCCCAATGTTGGAGAAGGGGTCTACCGGAACGGCCGCACTGCTGTGGATGTTGTGCAAAATGATGGTGGTATCCGGCCGGAGGTATGCAAGCCAGTCTTCGTTGGCACCGACCCAGACCTATATATAAGACGGTGGGCAGCGGAGAAATTACGGGATGGAAATGGAATAACTATGTACTACATGATCAAACTCCATTACTGACCTGCTCACCGGACAAAATCCGACTACCTCTCAACGTCGGCAACTCTAGCGGAGTCAACGTGCAACCATGGCCAGGGAGCGGTGGACTGTTCGAAGGATTGTCCCATAGAAGAACCTTCTCCTCGAGGATGCATGGAAGACCAACAAGCATGGCCTATTTAAGCAACGTCTTGAAAAAGTTGGTGCGGGAAGCACCGAGTCTTGCAGCGGTGAGGCCATCAGAGCAGCGTGTGATTTCTCCCACAGGATCGTCATCCAAGGTCTCCCAGCCCCGATGAGGAGGAGAACCGCCTGGCGAATCCATGGGAGCAGCGACGAACTGCCTTCTCTTCGGGGGGAGGGGAACTGGCGAGGAGGAGATAAGAGCGTAGTAACCGCAGGGCCTCGTCCCTTCCAACTGTAGATCGTTCCTCAGCGAAGGGGTGAGGCTATTATTTACAACTAGTACTCCCTCCGATTCTTTTTACTCTACGCATAAGAGCAGACTCGGATACCAAGGCAGGGGCTCGCTGCATGCTTTCTGGACGGAAATACCCCTGGCGCATGGATGGGAGGAGTTAGCAACTACAAATGCCCCATGCAGCCCATTGGCTCTCCGCCCGCGTTCTCCTCTCTCTGCATGGTGCATGGATGTCTCCCTCTCTCTCACATGACTGCATGCGGTGGCGCTGGCCTATGAGAAGCTCACGTGGAGATAGCAATCTTCTATCCAGAAGTGATTTTTTTGAAAGAAAGGGATTATGGAACGTTATGGGATTGCATTATACTGTAAATAATAGCACTAGTAAATTTTTTGTACCTGTACTGTAGCAGTACTAGTACTACTTTTCTCAACTAGTAGTGCGATGTACTGTACTTCTAGTCTAGTCTAGTATAGTGCACCAGTTTTGAACTCTTGAATCTCAGGGCAGGGGAGCTACAGTTGGAAGTGGAGGGTACTACTATTCTCTAGAACCATCGCTATACTATCAATGCAGGGGAAGTACACCTGCGTGGTGGCCTAGTAGGTACTTTTGGTGCTCTATTCAGCCGCTCCTCTCACGTAGCTGGCCTACTCAGCCGCTCCTCTCACGCACACACTAGCAGCCTGTTTATCAACGACGGTTACTGCGGGGGCAGAACATTTGAGTTATTTGATACAGCGAGACTAGGCTTTTCGCTTCCATTTGTGGAGGTGTAATGGATCTCGTCGAACTTTGTTAGTAGTTCCTTCTTTATGAATGAGATGAAGCAAAGCTTTTGCCTCCGTTTAAAAAAAAACACGGCAAGAGGAATTTCTTTTATAGTAGATCCGATAATGGAGTGAAGTCCATGCATGCAACGCCACAAGCTACAGAGTAGTAGTAGAGCACTTTACGTACAGAGCCATATTGCACAGTTCACAATGCCCCGCCAGGCTTTTCCGGCTACTCGAGCTTAATTGGGAGGCGCTAGTTTAAATATGCTACTAGCTGGAAGCTGCAAGCGAGGTGCGGCTAGGGCGAGCACGCGAGCCACGGGATGCTGGGAAGGAAAACCCTTTCACGTGGCTAGGCTGTCCAGTGCACCCAGATTGTGGGGCCGCATGTCCATTTGACTTCAAAACTCAAACTACCCGTGTAAAATATTGGCTCGCAGCGAAGTGTAGTAGTACTATTTTTTTAAAAGGCCGCCATGCATTCGGCCGGGATCGAACCCACAAAACGAGGTATACACTCCCGCGACCACTAGTAGTACTCGTTGGAGTACAACGCAACCTAGAATCGCCTTTTGTCGCTAGTAGTACGTACATTGTTCCTTACAAGAAAACCCTAAGAGCATGGTTAATAGTATAGCCAGCTGCTGGCTATAAGCCGGTGCCATGTCATCTACAGCCCATCTTATAGCCAACATGTAGTAGAAGTTTATTTCTTATAGCCCGCTGACTCAGCTCTATTGTACTTGCTCTAATAAGAAACCACTAAAATGCCAAGAAACTACTACCACTTGCATACATGGCAGACTTAAGATAAGACTACATTATCAACCATTGTACATGCTCTTACCAACAAAAATCCTCGAGTGACCTCCTACCTCCGGCCCGTCCACCTAGTCATCCTCGGCCATGGGATGCAGCTACCGCCGCCGGCAGAAGGCGAGGTCAAAACCGCCGGCGGTGCGGAGCCCATGTTGCGGCAGCCCGGATGCCAGCTCCATCCGGCGCTCGCGGCCGCTAACTAGCCAAGATAGCTCCGTCCAGCTGCTTGTCTGCATAGCTAGATTGGCAAGGCAGCGCGGCGGCTTGCTCACGCGCGCCATGCTAAGGCCAGCCATCTGGCTCGAGCGAAGGCCAGTGCGGCGGCTTGCTCGCTCGTGAGTCACGCTCGGGCCAGCCTGCCAACCCGTGCGGAGGCCAGCGCGGCGTCCGGCCCGTCTGGCGGAGCGGCGGCCAACTCGCTCATCACCGGCGCCACCGACGAACACGCATCAGTACTGTTTGAAGTAATGTTCAGGAAAAATAATGATTTGAGGGGGAATAACAGGATAGAAGGTCAGATGTGGGTCCCTCGTGTCAACGGTCAAACAAAATGTGTTGGTTTAAGCTGCCTCGTCAGCACAAACATGTGGGCCAACCCTGCCATAAATGGGTTTAAACGAACCTAATCGGTAGGCGTACTAGGTAGTTTTTGGCGTGGATTAAGAAATTTTGGGTATGTTTTTGCTATTTTTTGTACAATAGATTCCTCCTAGGGCTGGTTGAAAGTGGTAGTTTTTTGTTAAATACTCTACATATTGTAAGTAGGAGTGAAAGTTAAGCTTTGGAAGCCAATAAGCAAGGCTAGTTACATAGTGCATATGTGTACATGATTGAAAGTAAATATCAACCATGAGTGACTAATATCTTGATGGAAAACTCGAAACTATGGAATACTAGGAAAAGAAATGCATGGTTGGAAATACTAGCAATGTTCATGTCTGTTGCAACGAACCATAATTAGAATAATACTTATTCACAAACTTGGTACAAAACACTCTAATTTTGATATACATATGTCACTAGAGATATATTATGTTTCAATTAGAATATATTCCTTTGGCTGTTTTGGTGAGGTCAGGGAGGAATGTGGTTGGTTTTAAGATACTAATTATGAGTTTTTCTGCAAATTGGTAGACAAGTGGGATGTTGGTGAGAAAAGGAAACAACTTACCTCACAATCGTTAGATGTAGATCTAATGGTCAGAAACGACGGATGGCAGACACACCAGCATCACCAACTTAGTCTTGTCTAGGAGTACTAGCAAGATCTGTGCATTGCACGGAACATCAACATTGCAGGAGTAATCCCATGTGTAAAAACTAATGATATCTTGAGAAATATGAGATAAAGTGAAGAGGAGTGGGGTGTGGTGGTGGTTGGTGGTCGAACTGAGCGGAGGCATGGGGATTGACGACGCCGGCAGTGGCCACCAGGCCAGTTTGTTCGAGAGGCTTCCTTTCTTAATTGCTCAACAATGAGGTTTGTTGGAGATAAGGATGAACGAGGGAAGGCCTTGTCTGCAAATGTGGAGAGGGGTGTGGGTATCTTTTAGTTTAATTTCCATCCGTCGGATATAGATCGGACGGTCTATATTGCAAGATGGCACACGTACCATCATCACCAACTCGGTTTTTTATAAGAGAAGAAATATAAGTATGGAGATACAAACGTATTATCGATACTTGCTTCCGTAAACTAGCATCTACATTCTATTCAATGCATCGGCATGTGGGCCCTTAGCACAATGACTTCTCAACTGTGTAAAACAAAGATTTTCCCGTCGCCGACAAGGAGGGGGTGACGGCGGCGCGCTTTTTGGCTTGCTCTAGTCCTAGTAGTCATACTAGGTGGTCTAAGCACGTGTAGATTTATTCTTTTTCACGTCTCATGTTCGCCGTACTGCCACGACTGTTCATGAATAGACGGTAAGTTATTCACGGGGAAACTCTTGTTGAGCGTGTTTGCGCGCGCGAGAGAGAGAGAGAGTGCGTGTGTGATATGTTAGAGACTGAGGCAATGATAACAGATTCTTTGTGTCTATGTGTGTGGAGGATAGAGAGAGACATGTACATGGGGCTTTGTGTTGTGTAATGTGGAGACACATATACATAATTAGAGAGTGAGTGTGTGAGATACACATGCAGACATGAGGAGAGATGAGGATCCAGGTAAATGGGTGTTTGTGCGTGTATGTGTGTGTTTGTGCACGCGTTTGTGTGTGAGAGGGAGCGAGTGTATGTGGAGTAGAGAGACCACTGATGATGTAAACCTAGTATAAGGGAAGGGGGAATGGTGTGACATGTGTAGTAGCGAGATAGCACGGGTGCGGGCAGGGGGAGCAGACTATTTGGAAGAGACATCGAGTGTGTGTGGGGGAGAGGGGTGTGAGAGCGAGAGAAAGAGAGAGCTAGCGTCGGAGAGAGAGAGAGAGGGGGGGCGAGAGGGGTTGTTTGTGCCCATAAATGGCGTATAGATAGGGAGACAATGTTGATGTTGTCCGAAATTGGCCTATGAACGGAGACGCAAGGGAAGCGAGTCATCGTGTGTGTGATAGGGACTTCATGAGAGAGCTAGAATAGATGGTGTAGAGAACAATGTGCGAAATCGAGAACGATTATACATTAGGGAGCTATGCAAAGAGTCACGACATATATGTATACAGGGAAGGAGCTGGGGCGGGTCCGCATGTGGGAGAGATAGAAAGAGGAGAGTGGTGCACAAGGAGACAAAGTGTGCTTGTTTGCAATGGGGGTGGTGTGTGAGGTGAGTGCGCGAGAACCACATAACTTGGGAGATAGACGTTTGGGGGCGACGTTTTGTGTGTATGGGAAATATACACTCTACATAGTGCGTGTGCTTGGGTAAGAGAGATAGTGGGAGACCTAGAGAGTGAGGGAAGAGATGTGTGCATGCCCAAGAGACAAAGTGACAGAGACCTCTGTTGGGGTCCGGACTTTACAAGAGAGAGGGGTGTTAATGTGCTCGTGTGTTGGTGTTTGGGGGAGAGAACGACTTCTCTGTGTGTGTGTGTGTGTGTGGTGGGGGGGGGGTTGACTTCAGATAAAGAGTGAGGTGTCTATATTTGAGGGGCTTTAGCGTAACTAAGATATTGTGCACTCATGGTTGATCAATTTGTTTCACAGTTTGTACTATGAGATAACGATACTTTTGAACATGCATGATATACCTTGATGTACCAGAATTACAAACCTAAGATTGGAATTTTGGAATTTGACTCCATCATTAGCTTTTGTAATTCATTTAAACGGAGGTACATTTTTTAAGCCGGGATTTCGTGATTTCAAATTCATTTATCAAACCTAGAGATATACACATACGGGCATGTTCAAACTTTATAATCATCCACTTTATTCATACACATACACATTTTTGCTTTTGTCATCATATTTAAGATAAACACATTTGGAATTTCATTTGAATTGGACCGTATGATGGTATTTGATTGTAGTAGCTCAATGATCCATATTTGAATTGAATGGACAATCTAAGTTTCGAGTTGGAGACATTGATTTTCAGAACTTGCACTTTTTTTTGCGTGCAAAACAAACAAATTGTCGGCCATGATATCATAGTCGGCCGTACGAGAGCAGAATACTTATAATTTTAGGTGCCAAAAGCTTTCAAACTGCCCGCTCACAGCGAAATATCACGCGCCCGAAAGTCTAGCCCTGCGATATTCCTGTTTTACCCCTGCCACATGAACGGAAAAGGGCTGCTTTGGTAACTCCATTGTTTTCCCCTCTTTGCCCCCAACATTCTTCCCCAGAGCCCCTTCCCTTCCCCTCCCCGACCACCCCAACCACGGCAAGCCGCCGAATCTAGTCCTCCGCCACAGCGGTGGACCTCACACCCCGCCGGATCTACCTTCCGCACCTTGGAACCCCCAACTGCCAACTCACCACTTCACCGGAGCCGCTTCAGCGACTGGCTTGTCCACCGCTCCAGATCTCCTTGACCGCCATCATGGTCCACCGCATCGGATCTGCTTAACCGGCACCCTCGTCCACCACAGCGTAGGCCCTTCACTAACTCCCTCGTCCGCCCCTTCGCTGGCCCTTCATACAAGCCCCCGTCCGCCACAACAGATCCGCCTCACCGAAAGCATTGTACAACGCGCCCGCCGAAGCCTTCGTCCACTGCACCGGACCCGCTCCACGGACGCCATATTCAACTCCACCGCCCTGCTTTACCGACGCCGCAGCCTCATCAGGTTATTTCGATTTGTACTCCTTCGGTTTTTCTCTTTATTGTGCAACTGTTTACTTACCACAGATGAGCTTTCTTGTATGTCGACAGGCGCCGCAACCATAGCACCAGAGCTGCTTCAGCGACGGCGACAGCCGGCCCAAACTCAACCGCAACACGAGCACCATCGACGATCCTTAGCTATCAAGTATGACAACGATACCCATACGCCGCCAAGAATCAGGTACTATTATCCAACGGCCGGCGCCTACGTTCACTTTCCTAGCATAAGCACCGCACCTTTGAATTTCTTCAGGGCATCATTCAGTTTTTCATGAGACGCGTTATTCTGCTTGCACCTGTAGGGCCATACTTCTGGCAGTGAACATGTTACATGTGCTAAATTACATACCAGTGCACATGTAGTTAATATGCTTTAGTTTTATTCTGATGCCACCTGTTGGTTCCATCAGACTGCTTAATGTTCTCTATGCTTAATTACACATCAGCAAACTAGCATGTGGTTCCATTGTTTTTTGTTCGTTTTACCCTACATTTTCCGATGCTAGCTATTACATCATTGCTCCGAGCCTCTGTTCATTACTTGTTTGTGTGTTCATGATCTTCCCAAGTTGCATGACTAATTTGATGCTTCTATTAATTATGGAGCTTCCAACCCCATCAAGCAAAATATTTGTTCTTTTGGGGCTGGCACCTCGAACAAGCATAAAAATAGAGGGAAGCAGATATACTCCCTCCGATTCTATTTACTCTGCCCATAATTCTTGACCTGCATACCAAGGAGGGCACTGGTTTAATTTTTCTGGACTAATTTGCCAATTAATTAGGGCAGAGACGGATGGGGCGGGGCACAAAAGGAAACCAGCACTAGGAATCGGCAACGCGCAGACTAATACGAGAAAACTGAGAAAAAGTTATACGCAAAGTAAAAAGAATCGGAGGGAGTATTGTCGTGTATGCACACACCCTTCTTTCATTAGTTTAGATGAACCACTGATGATCAATTCGGACCAGTGCATGCGATTAAAATTAATTTTACCTAAATAGATGGTGCAGAATAAACTATAACAACTAGATTTGCAACCACAGGATGCTGACGATATCTTCAAATAACATTGCAACAACAGCTAGGCTTCACAGCAACATATGGTAAGCCAGTGTGTTTTAGTACATGTGAAATGTAATGCGAGTGGGCTGCTTTCTTGGCTTGTGCCCTCAACATGTAATCCTACCGAATTACAAATAGTTCAGTTGTTTGCTTTGCTGTATTGCTTGATTCGAATGCTTATTTGTTGTTACGCTATACCTGAGTTGGCCAATATGTCAGTAGTGCCTACTGTACTATCGTAAAGAAATGCATGCCTATTTCATTTGAGTCCTTAACTTTTCCTCTCAACTTCATCACATGAGTGTCTTCGTAGTTTATATGAGGCCACACTGTTAAGTGCTTTCTCAGATTATTTCAACTGCTTAGATGCCTTGGCAACTTAAATATAGCGGTTGTACACTCCCTTTCAACTAGGAATGTCAACTGGGTCCGGTTTAATCCCGATTAAAGTCCACTAGTGGTATGATAGTTCAAAAGAGTTTTTGTTTTTTCGAGGAAAATGAACTAGGGAGGTAGCAAAAACTAACTAGATGGGACTGGTGGATTTCGTTTATTTGCCACTTACATCCCTAGTTTCATCTTACCATTTTAATTTCTTTTCGGCTGATGCTGCTTCGAACCATTTAAATATAGTTTGCCATGCTCGGCAATAATTCGTTCGTCGTTTACCATGTAAGCTTACTGCCTGGATCATACGATAACTATCTCTTACTGATGTCCAGCGGAAACCTTTTAGGATGCCGTTCACACTAGGACACAATGTACAACCCCAGAATCTATTTGTGGAAGCAGTGCGCCATCCATGTTACCAGATGGTAGCAGTTCAGAGGCAACACCGCCGGAGAGCAGTCTGAGAACAGATATTATAGTGCTTGAGGCTCTACTAGAGGCAGAAGAGATGGTGTGGCTGCCATGAATGAGGTAATATTTATCTTGAGGCTGGAAATTACGGAATTAGCGGCACGCATTATGCAAGCAACCCAAGAATTGGAGGAAGTAAGAATGTTGCATTTGAAGACGGAGGAGGTTCTGCTGTTTCTGCTATCTGAAGCCCAAGATAATCCCGGTTCTTCTTTAGATACCAGTTCAAATTTTCATTAGATTATTGTACTTGCATGTTCTGTCATGTCTCTGAATGGATTATGTTGCAAGACCCCCTATGTTGTCCATGTGTTGTAATGATCCGAATTTTTTAGGCGAGGTAATCCTCCGAACTTGTATGATTGACATAAGGTGAACTGTTTGTCGTGTGAGCATATTGTATTGGATGAAATAACTATTTGACTCAGAGTGTATCCAACCTACTGAATTCGAAGATCACGGCATTTCTAAATCATAATCATATATAAAGGTGGAATAAATCTTTGTTGTGGTTTTGAAGAAATAAATAACAAAATGTATAATTATCTGTGGATATTCGTAATCGAATACAAATTGGATTTGAATTTAGTTTGCGAGGTCCCAGGGCAAACGTGAATGCTAATTCTCCCAAGTTTTGAACGAAGTGGCTAAACACCCACTATAATTTGTGGGCTGCTCGAAGCAAGTGTTTGCGAGATGGAAATTACTGTCTACCCCTGACACTTGACATCCTTATCGACAGGATTTACACTGTTGTTGATAGGGGTAGACTAGTAACTTCAATCAGACATGACACGACGGCCTCTGAGCCCATTCAGACACGGTGGGCGCCAAACGTGGGTGGCAAAACACATTTGATTCAAGCTCGTCCAAAAGACATGTTTCTCTTCCTCCATTTCCCCATTCATACACGGTGGGCGGCAAAACAAACTCTCCTCGTCTGAAATCGATGTAGGCTTATATTTTAAATAGGGGCAGATGTGTAACTTCCATCAGACGTGACACAACCGCCCTACCTGTCAGCCCCGTTCATACACCGTGGGCACCAACCGTGGGCGGCAAAAACACCCTCTCCTCGCCCGAAATAGTTACTGGCAAATATTTGGGAGATGCGAGATTATCGTCCTATCCCCAACCAACGAGATGTCCGAAATTTTAAACGGGGGATAAGTTCGTAACTTTCCCCCATTTCAGAGAAGCGCGTCCCAAAGTTTGAGATCCCCCCTCCCCTCCATTTCCCCATTCATACACCGTCAGCGGCACGACAACATCCGCACTGCGGCCAGCCTCCTCCGTCCGCCACCCCATCCTCCACCTTGCTGGAGCCGCTACCCCTACCCCATCGTCCACTGCAAGAGATGGACGTCTCTCATCCATGGCGCTGGACCAGCATCCTTTCACCGCCTCCTCTCGCTTCATCGGCGCCGTCGTCCACCTTGTCGTTGCTGCTCCTACGACTGCCTCGTCCACGGCAACAGGATATATCCCCCGACCCGGCCGTCTGCCGTCTAAAGTTTTCTTCCCCGCCGCCGACAGCCATCGCACCCGCATCACCCTCAACGTATCAGCATAGGCCTACACGGCGTCGCAAGAGAGGTGGTACTCTTCCATATATGCTTAAGTTATTGATCTCACCTGGAAAATAGATCGTAATTTGTTTACTGTACTTTTCTTGTCCGTACCAGATCGTAGTGGCTAGTTGAAAGCAAACATTGGTTGCGAAGTAGCTTTGTCCGGTTTGCACCTTCAGATCCGCCATGGCGTGGGCACTATACTCCTAAAGCTTGAGTATTCTATAGTCTCACCTAAATAGCTTGGCGTAATCATGGTCATAGCTGTTTCCTGTGTGAAATTGTTATCCGCTCACAATTCCACACAACATACGAGCCGGAAGCATAAAGTGTAAAGCCTGGGGTGCCTAATATCACTAAAACAGAGAACGTTTAATTGGTCACCTAATGTTCCTATATTCGTTTTGAAAAGCATGTGCGCCACCCACTGGTCCAGCCAGTTCCACTTTCCTGATTTTTCTCTTGATGCTTAGGGTTTTCCCCTTTTATCTACTCTACTATGATCTGCGCAGGTGCTTTCTCTCGTACTAGCATTACTCCACCCTTCAAGCTAAACAACACAACACTCAGAATTTGAAAGCTTAGTTGTTCAAATATGATTGTGATATGATACTGATATTAGTTAACCGACACATTTAATTGGTTAGCTAAGGGTCCCACTTGAGTTTCCAAATGCATGTCGTGACATATAGAGAGACAGTATAATTGCATTTCTTTGTCACTTGTTGACCGTACTTTCTTGTCCATACCAAATCTTAGTTGTTGTTTCAAAGCAAACATCGGTTGCTAACTACTCTTTGCGCGGTTTGCAGCTTCAGATCTGCCATCCCACTGCCACGGTCAACACTGTACTCATCATGCTTATGTTTTCCCCATTTTATGATGACCACAATCAGCCTACGTGGTTCGTGTCGTAATAGCACTGCTCCACCCATCGAGCTAAACAAGCTTAGTTGTACAAATTCATATATGATATTATTGCTGATATTAGTAAAACTGAGAGATGTATAATTGGTTAGCTAAATGTTCCTACTTTAGTTTCGAAATGCATGTGAGCCACATATGGAGAGACCGGAAAGAATAGTATTTCTCTGTGCGCTCTGGTTCATCATGGGTGGCCAACCGACATTGTATTAAAAGACTTGTAATATCTTCAATCTGCTTGCTCTTCTGCTCTTCTTTAAGATGATACTCTTCTCTTGTGGTCGACTGGTCAGGTCGAGTTGTTCTCCCTTAGTATATTTTGAATCTGTCAGGTCAGGTCGACTTGTTCTTGTTTACTATATGTTGAAGCTATCATCTGCGAAGTGTCATCACTTCTGGACCTCTCATATTTTGAGTAGTAGGCCACATTATATTAATGCACACAACAAATTACAGCATGCATGGCATCTTTCAAAAGAATTGCAGAGATAGCACAAAGGGGTTTACAGGGAGGCAGTATTGGATTAGAATCACTTCTGCATTACAAAGAAAATCTCACTTGTTTTTATGTTTTCATGCATGTCAGATATTGAACATTATCAAAATGAATATGAGAATGGGCACACGAGAGGAATATTGCGGAATGATCCACTGCCTAACAAACTTGGCATGGTGGAGGATGGCCTATCTTATTCACCCATCAAGGTGCTTGCTCTAACTTTGCAAAGTTGTATTGGTCGCACATATTTTGCTTCTGACCTCTTGCATTACTTATACTTTGTTACACCATTTGCTTAGTTTAAGCATCATATATGAGTATATGCCATATCTATCCATTTTCTGTACCTATTCCATGTGTCGTCACACTATGTTTTTCCAGTCAAATGTTGTTCTTTCGTAATAGGTGTCCAAAAGGAAGAGGGTGAGTGTAGGTCGTCAAGGAGTACAAACTAGGTATCTGGAAAAGGTAGTGATACCTGTTAAATCAGATAGATCAACAGCCACAGAAAACACAGGCCCAACTGGACCACACTTTACCCCTACTCCAGTGGCCAAACCCCTATTAGAACTGCTGGGAGCCCAGCGTCAGGTACTGTCTATGATATCAATTCCAAATTTGAACTCCTAAATTTCTGCTTGTGCCTTACCTTCTCTCTTGTATGAAAACTAATTTCAGATTAATCTCCTTGCTTAAAGGATCATACGATCTCAAAACTATAATGGGCTCTGCATTGCTCTTGTCAGTACCTCTCTCCCTTTTGCCTTGTAACGTTGTACTTAATTAATTGCTATTCGATTATGTATCATCAGTCTGCACCTAAGCTTCATTATCCTCTGTTTCTTCCAATATTATTTGATCTATATTTACTCTTTGCAAAATGTAGAATAATGGCAACGCTTATAAAGAATTTTCTTTGGGGAATTTATTGAATTATCCTTCCATCAACATGGAGAAGGGCTTTGTCCAGCCCGTGTTAACATGTAATGTAAGTTCATCCTTCTCAAGCCTTCAAACTTTGTTCTAGTATAGATTTGGGTAGGCATCATTTCCTCCACTGTTGTTTGCTTTGCTGTTTACATCTGGTTGGATGTTTGCAACAACTACCAGTTTCAAATTGTAGTTGTAAAAACATGTTCCTTATGCTGAACAAATCCATTTATTTGCTTATATAATTGTGAAACCTGTTACGTGTCTCCTTGTTTCTCTTTCAGACTCGTATCTCTTACGCCAGGCAGAACTTTAGGGAAGATAGTGAGCCAAACCATCTTGAGAATAGCGAGATGACCCCAAGGTCCTGTCTTGATGAAGACAGTGAGTTGAAGCTACTCACCAGCAGGTGTGAGACAACCTCTGTGCAGCCGCTGCCTCAATCAGTTCGACTTCTTCAGTCTCGACTTAAAGCGGAAAGGCTTGCTTCAGCTCAGCTCTGACTTGAAGTCAAAGATGCAATGAAGATGTCAGAGGACTGCCATGCACACCATCATGCCTTAAATCTTGTGTTGATGCATCTATCGTTGACACAACTGAGGTCTACTCAGCTTCTTCAGCTGTTTGGGGGGGGGGGCGACCTGGCCAGGCCTAGTGCCTTCTGAAGTGCTCTCAGTTTTGTATATTCTTTTGTCGGCGCATTTATTTGCACTGGTGGCGAACTTTGATGCCCAGTGGATGTAATATGTGTGATAGCCGTGATAGCCTAGCGTAAGTTGCTTGCTTATTTATTTCCGTGTTGTCTTGTTTATTTGTTTGCTTCTAGTCATTGCAGTTCTTTTTCCACGGTTTGCTAGTGGCTGCAATAACCTATTTTTTAAAACTAGGCCACAAAAACCATGGGCTAATATTTACTGTAGTGACACTGGGCCTCCTACGGGCCGTAGAAACAGTGGGCCTTCTACGGGCCGTAGAAACAGTGGGCCTTCTACGGGCCATAGAAACAATGGGCCTTCTACGGGCCGTATCATCAATGGGCCTTATACGGGCAGTATGATTGATGGCCAAACATGGGCCAATAACAGGCCGCATTATGGCCGTAAACGGGCTAGAGTTGGAATCGTCCATTCATGGGCCGACCATAATGGGCCATCGTTAATAGGCCGTATTTGATGACGCTATGAAAATGGCCCAACGTATTAACGAACGACAAATGGGCCGACTGTAACCACGGGCTGAATTTGGCCCACAAGCAGAAAATGACAGTAACGGGCCGTAAGTAAATGAATGCTGGAAATCAGCCCAAGAATAAATGGGCTCTGAGAAGGCCGAAAGATAACATGGGCTGGAAACGGCCCAACAGAATAATGGGCCGTTAATGGGTATAAAGTAATACACTGTTCATTACGGGCCAGTTTCACCACGAGTCGTTAATGGGTGTAAAGTGATACACTGTTCATTACGGGCCAGTTTCACCACGGGTCGTTAGTAGGCCAAGAGTTACATAGGGCCTCATATGGGCCGAAAGACGTCATGGGCCATACATGGGCCAGAAGTGAAAACGGGCTGGAATCATATTGGATGGCCCAGATGACGCTATTGGGCCTAATTCAAATAGGGCGTAATGGGCCTTGGGTTAGCGAGTTGTAAATGGGCTATATTCGAACAAGCCGTTAACAGGTTTTCCATGGGCCGGCCTGCCAGCTTTTGACCAAGTTAAACGGGCCGACCTTTTCACGGGAATGGGCCTCTGTTGGGCTGTGCCACGTGTCGACGTATCATAGGCGCCTTCCGTCCAATGAGTGGTTGACATTTGTCCCAACGATGAGCCGACACGTGTTTCCTCCAGCCAATGATGATATTACACGTGGAAAATCCCCATTGGTCGGGGCTGTTAACAGGTTATCGGATCCAAAACCCGACCCAATAGCTTAACGAAGTTTCGTTACGGTGGATGCCACGTGTCGGTCACCCTTGACGAAAGCACTTCTGTGACGCGCGATTTATCATCATGGAAGTGGACACTTCCGTGATGATAATTTTGGTAATGTCATGGAACACTTCCACGACAGCACATGTATGACTATCTTGATTCTGTCATAAATTTGTCATGGATGTACATGCATGACAAAAAAAGCGACCTACTGTGACAAACACGTATCATCACGGAAGTGTATTTTTTTGTAGTGACTCCTGGTGCTTGATCATATGTAGCTTCTGCACCTTGACCGTTGCTGCTGACAGGAAATCGACCGTGCAAATGTAGCGGGGGTTTGGTGTGCCACGCGCTGGAGATCGACTATACACTGAACTATCCGGCTAGACCAGTGAAGGTATGACAAAAAGTTCGATCATGTTCTTTGCCTAATTTTTTTTAGAATCCAAAGCCAGCAAATCATAATTTAGACTAATTGTGGACTGGTTGGTTTGCTGATTTGATGAATTGGTTTATCTAATCAGACCACAGAAATAATGAGGCACAATTTTGATTTCTAGGACAATTTATGAATCATTAAATTTTGGGTTGTATTTTTACCCGTTTCTAGATGCTACTGCATGGTTGAACAAGCAGATCCAGAGGCGCCAAATCAATAAAGAAGAATGCCATACCGAGAGGACAACCATCAAAGCAGAGCCGTGAACTACCGTAACGGCGATAACTTTGGATCGGCGAAACCCCAATAGACGAGCGATGGCCTCCCTCACCATACTCGTCTTTTGGACTATTTGGAACGAGAGAAACGCGCGTGTGTTTCGCAACGAGAGCACGCCGCCACCTATCCTGCTCCAAAATATCGTGCTCGAGGCAAAACTATGGGTTACGGCAGGTGCTAAGAGCAACTCTAGCAGACCCGCATCCGCCCCTGACCCGCAAAATAACCGCCAAAATGCGGGTACGGGCCGGAAAACCTGCCCGACCAGACCCCGCATCCTGCCACGGCCCGCAAAAATTTTTGAGGGGCGCGGCAAAATCCCGACCCCAACCCGGGAAAACGCGGGTTTCCCCCTCGCGGCTGCGGTGCCCTACATCAGAGAGAAGCAGTTGGCAGGAGGGACATTCAGCCCCGCGCTCTTTTCCCCTCCTTCCGTCGCCGCCCACCCGCCGCCCGCGATTCCGGCCATATCTGCGGGCGGAATCGCGCTACGGGGCCTGATACGTCCATTTTGCATCATGCTTTTATATCAATATTTATTGCATTATGGGTTGTTATTACACATTATGTCACAATACTTATGCCTATTCTCTCTTATTTTACAAGGTTTACATAAAGAGGGAGAATGCCGGCAGCTGGGATTCTGGGCTGGAAAAGGAGCAAATATTAGAGACCTATTCTGCACAACTCCAAAAGTCCTGAAACTTCACAGAAGATGTTTTCCAAATATATAAACAATACTGAGAGCAAGAACTTCACCAGGGGGGCAAACCCTGCCCACAAGGGTGGGGGCGCGCCCTACCCCCTGGGTGCGCCCCCCTACCTCGTGGGCCCCCTGGTGGCCCTCCGGTGGCCATCTTCTGCTATATGGAGTCTTTCGATGGGAAAAAATCATAAGCCATCTTCTCGGACGAAACTCCGCCGCCATGAGGCGGAACTTTGGCGGAACCAATCTAGGGCTCTAGCGGAGCTGTTCTGCCGGGGAAACTTCCCTCCCGGAGGAGGAAATCATCGCCATCGTCATCACCAACGCTCCTCTCATCGGGAGAGGGCAATCTCCATCAACATCTTCATCAGCACCATCTCATCTCAAAACCCTAGTTCATCTATTGTATCCAATTCTTGTCTCCAAGTCCGGGATTGGTACTAGTAGATTGCTAGTAGTGTTAATTACTCCTTGTAGTTGATGCTAGTTGGTTTAATTGGTGGAATATCATATGTTCAGATCCTATATGCATATTAATACCCCTTTGATTATTAACATGTTTATGCTTTGTGAGTAGTTACTTTTGTTCCTGAGGACATGGGAGAAGTCTTGCTATTAGTAGTCATGTGAATTTGGTATTCGTTCGATATTTTGATAAGATGTATGTTGTCTCTCCTCTAGTGGTGTTATGTGAATGTCGACTACATGACACTTCACCATTATTTGGGCCTAGAGGAAGGCATTGGGGAGTAATAAGTAGATGATGGGTTGCTAGAGTGACAGAAGCTTAAACCCTAGTTTATGCGTTGCTTTGTAAGGGGACGATTTGGATCCATATGTTTCATGCTATGGTTAGGTTTACCTTAATACTTTTTTTATAGTTGTGGATGCTTGCAATAGAGGTTAATCATAAGTGGGATGCTTGTCCAAGTAAGGGCAGTACCCAAGCACCGGTCCACCCACATACCAAATTATCAAAGTACCGAACGCGAATCATATGAACGTGATGAAAACTAGCTTGACGATATTCCCATGTGTCCTCGGGAGCACTTTACATCATATAAGAGTTTGTACAGGCTTGTCCTTTGCTACAAAAAGGATTGGGCCACCTTGCTGCACCTTATTTACTTTTTTTACTTGTTGCTTGTTACAAATTATCTTATCACAAAACTATCTGTTACCACTTATTTTAGTACTTGCAGAGAATACCTTGCTGGAAACCGCTTATCATTTCCTTCTGCTCCTCGTTGGGTTCGACACTCTTACTTATCAAAAGGACTACGACAGATCCCCTATACTTGTGGGTCATCAAGACTCTTTTCTGGCGCCGTTGCTGGGGAGTGAAGCGCCTTTGGTAGGTGGAATTTGGTAAGGAAAAATTTATATAGTGTGCTGAAATTTACTGTCACTTGTTTCCATGGAAAGTAATCCTCTGAGGGGCTTATTCGGGGTATCTTCATCCCGACCAGTAGAGCAAAGAGTTGCTCCTCAACCTGCTGGACCTATTGAAAATGAAAATGAAAATGCTTGTTTTGAAGTTCCTTCAGGTATGATAGAAAAACTGCTAGCTAATCCTTTTTTAGGAGATGGAACAAAACATCCTAATGAACATCTAATATATGTGGATGAAGTTTGTGGATTATTTAAGCTTGCAGGTGTACCCGGAGATGTTGTTAAGAAGAAGGTCTTCCCTTTATCTTTGAGGGGAGATGCATCGACATGGTATAGGCTATGTGATGATATGAGGTCTTGGAATTATAAATGATTGAAATTGGAATTTCATCAGAAGTTTTATCCTATGCATCTTGTCCATTGTGATCGCAATTATATATATATAATTTTTGGCCTCGCGAAGGAGAAAGCATCGCTCAAGCTTGGGGGAGGCTTAAATCAATGTTATATTCATGCCCCAATCATGAGCTCTCAAGAGAAATGATTATTCAAAATTTTTATGCTCGACTTTCTGGTAACAATCACACCATGCTTGATACTTCTTGTGCTGGCTCTTTTATGATGAAGACTATTGAATTCAAATGGGATTTATTGGAAAGAATTAAACGCAACTCTGAAGATTGGGACCTCGACAATGGTAAGGAGTCAGGTATGACACCTAGTTTTGATTGTGTTAAATCTTTTATGGATACCGATATTTTCCGTAAATTTAGCACTAAATATGGACTTGACTCTGAGATAGTAGCTTATTTCTGTGAATCTTTTGCTGCTTATGTTGATCTCCCCAAGGAGAAGTGGTTTAAATATCATCCTCCCATAGAAGTAAAAGTAGCTGCACCTATTAAAGTTGAAGAAAAGACTATCACTTATAATGATCATATTGTTCCTACTTCTTATGTTGAGAAACCACCTTTCCCTGTTAGGATAAAGTATCATGCTAAAGCTTCAAATGTGGTTCGTAAAAGCAATATTAAAACATATACACCTCCTGAGCAAGTTAAAGTTGAACCTAATATTGCTATCGTTGAAGATCTCTTGTCTGATAATATTGATGGGCATGTTATTTATTTTTGTGATGAAACTGCTAGAATTGCTAAACCCCGTGATAAAGAAAACCTAGACCTGTGGTAGGCATGCCTATTATTTCTGTTAAAATAGGAGATCATTGTTATCATGGCTTATGTGATCTGGGTGCTAGTGCTAGTGCAATACCTTATTCCTTATACAAAGAAGTTATGCATGATATTGCACCTGCTGAGATGGAAGATATTGATGTCACAATTAAACTTGCCAATAGAGATACTATTTCACCAATGGGAATTGTTAGAGATGTTGAAGCCTTGTGTGGGAAAACTAAATATCCTGCTGATTTTCTTGTTCTTGGTTCCCCACAAGATAGCTTTTGTCCCATTATATTTGGTAGACCCTTCTTAAATACTGTTAATGCTACCATAGATTGCAAAAGAGATGTTGTTACTATCGGTTTAGATGATATGACTCATGAATTTAATTTTTCTAAATTTAGTAGACAACACCGTGAAGAAGAATTACCTAGTAAGGATGAAATTATTGGTCTTGCTTCTATTGTCATGAATGAAAGAAGGGAATTAGATGAAGTGTTCCTTAAACAGGAACCTATTCTGATAAACAATTTACCTGTTGAAATCCTAGGGGATCCTCCTCCACCCAAGGGTGATCCCGTGTTTGAGCTTAAACCGTTACCTGATACTCTTAAATATGCTTATCTTGATGAGAAAAAGATATATCTTGTTATTATTAGTGCTAACCTTTCAGAGCATGAGGAAGAGAGATTATTGAAAACTATGAAGAAGCACCGCGCTGCTATTGGGTATATTCTTGATGATCTTAAGGGCATTAGTCCCACTCTATGTCAACATAAAATTAATTTGGAAGAAGATGCTAAACCAGTTCGTGATCATCAACGCCAGCTGAATTCTAAAATGAAAGAAGTGGTAAGAAAGGAGATACTAAAGCTCCTCGAGGCAGGTATAATTTATCCCGTTGCTGATAGTCAGTGGGTAAGCCCTGTCCATTGTGTCCCTAAGAAGGGAGGTATTACTATTGTACCTAATGATAAAGATGAATTGATTCCTCAAAGAATTATTACAGGTTATAGGATGGTAATTTATTTCCGCAAATTAAATAAGGCAACTAAAAAGGATCATTACCCCTTACCTTTTATCGATCAAATGCTAGAAAGATTGTCCAAACATACACATTTTTGCTTTCTAGATGGTTATTCTGGTTTCTCTCAAATACCTATGTCAGCCAAAGATCAATCAAAGACTACTTTTACATGCCCTTTTGGTAATTTTGCTTATAGACGTATGCCTTTTGGTTTATGTAATGCACCTGCTACCTTTTAAAGATGCATGATGTCTATATTCTCTGACTTTTGTGAAAAGATTTGTGAGGTTGTCATGGACGACTTTTCCGTCTATGGATCTTCTTTTGATGATTTCTTGAGCAACCTTGATCGAGTTTTGTAGAGATGTGAAGAAACTAATCTTGTCTTGAATTGGGAAAAGTGCCACTTTAAGGTTAATGAAGGTATTGTCTTGGGGCATAAAGTTTCTGAAAGAGGTATTGAAGTTGATAAAGCCAAGGTTGATGCTATTGAAAAGATACCATGTCCCAAGGACATCAAAGGTATAAGAAGTTTCCTTGGTCATGCCGGTTTTTATAAGAGGTTCATTAAGGACTTCTCAAAAATCTCTCGGCCTCTGACTAATTTATTACAAAAAGATATACCATTTGTCTTTGATGATGATTGTGTAGAAGCATTTGAAATACTTAAGAAAGCATTGATCTCTGCACCTATTGTTCAGCCACCTGATTGGAATTTACCCTTTGAAATTTTGTGTGATGCTAGTGATTATGCTGTAGGTGCTGTTTTAGGACAAAGAGTTGATAAGAAACTAAATGTTATTCAATATGCTAGTAAAACTCTAGACAATGCTCAAAGAAATTATGCTACTACTGAAAAAGAATTCTTAGCAGTTGTATTTGCTTGTGATAAGTTTAGACCTTATATTGTTGATTCTAAAGTAACTATTCACACTGATCATGCTGCTATTAAATATCTTATGGAAAAGAAAGATGCTAAACCTAGACTTATTAGATGGGTTCTCTTGCTACAAGAATTTGATTTGCATATTGTTGATAGAAAAGGAGCTGAGAACCCCGTTGCAGACAACTTGTCTAGGTTAGAAAGTGTGCCTGATGACCCACTACCTATTGATGATAGCTTTCCTGATGAGCAATTAAATGTCATAAATGCTTCTCATACTGCTCCATGGTATGCTGATTATGCTACTTACATTGTTGCTAAGTTTATACCACCTAGTTTCACATACCAGCAAAAGAAAAAGTTCTTCTATGATTTGAGGCATTACTTTTGGGATGACCCACATCTTTATAAAGAAGGAGTAGATGGTGTTATTAGACGTTGTGTACCTGGGCATGAATAGGAACAGATCCTACGCAAGTGTCACTCCGAAGCTTATGGAGGACACCATGCTGGAGATAGAACTGCACATAAGGTACTGCAATATGGTTTTTATTGGCCTACTCTCTTCAAGGATGCCCGTAAGTTTGTCTTATGTTGTGATGAATGTCAAAGAATTGGTAATATTAGTAGACGTCAAGAAATGCCTATGAATTATTCACTTGTTATTGAACCATTTGATGTTTGGGGCTTTGCCTATATGGGAGCTTTTCCTTCCTCTAATGGTTATACACATATTTTAGTTGTTGTTGATTACGTTACTAAGTGGGTAGAAGCTATTCCAACTAGTAGTGCTGATCATAACACTTCTATTAAAATGCTTAAAGAAGTTATTTTTCCAAGATTTGGAGTCCCTAGATATTTAATGACGGATGGTGGTTCACATTTTATTCATGGTGCTTTATGTAAAATGATTGCTAAATATGATGTTAATCATAGAATTGCATCTCCTTATCACCCTCAGTCTAGTGGTCAAGTAGAATTGAGTAATAGAGAACTCAAATTAATTTTGCAAAAGACTGTTAATAGGTCTAGAAAGAATTGGTTCAAGAAACTTGATGATGCATTATGGGCCAATAGAACTGCATATAAAAATCCTATGGGTATGTCTCCGTATAAAATGGTCTATGGAAAAGCATGTCACTTACCTCTCGAACTAGAACACAAGGCTTATTGGGTTATTAAAGAACTTAATTATGATTTTAAACTTGCCGGTGAGAAGAGGTTATTTGATATTAGCTCACTTGATGAATGGAGAACCCAAGTCTACGAAAATGCCAAGTTGTTTAAAGAAAAATTTAAAAGATGGCATGACAAAAGGATACAAAAGCGTGAGTTTAATGTAGGTGATTATGTATTGCTATACAACTCTCATTTAAGATTTTTTGCAGGAAAACTTCTCTCTAAATGGGAAGGTCCTTACGTTATCGAGGAGGTCTACCGTTCCGGTGCCATAAAAATCAACAACTTCGAAGGCACAAATCCGAAGGTGGTGAACGGTCAAAGAATCAAACATTATATCTCAGGTAATCCCATAAATGTTGAAACCAATGTTATTGAAACCGTAACCCCGGAGGAATACATAAGGGACACTTTCCGGAATGTTTCAGACTCTGAAAAGGAATAGGTATGTGGTACGGTAAGTAAACCGACTCCAAAACAGTTTTTAAGGCAATATTTCTCCATTTTGGAATATTTAGAAAAATAGAAAAATAAGCAGCAGTACGGGAAGGACACGAGGGCTCCACGAGGGTGGAGGGCGCCCCCTACCCTACTGGGCGCGCCCCCTACCTTGTGGGCACCTCGTGTGCTCCCCGGACTCCGTTTTCGTACACGACACGTATTTTGGTCGGTAAAAATTCATTATATAATCTCCCGGGGGTTTTGACTCCCGTATCACGCAAAAATATCTTGCCTTTGTTTTGAGCTGTCCTACAGCAGACAGAGCAACATGTCATCCCAGGATTCGGAAGGAGAAATCTATGTGGGTGATTACCCTGCAGATCCTAAGGTCTATGGGGATGTGGAGCATTGTGGTTTGGCTACGGAAGAAGAAGAAGACTATGAACCCAAGGGAAAGGAGGAGACGAGCTCAGATGAAGATGAATTCCCACTACCTCAACCTGGGGACATGCATGTGGAGTTCAAAAAGTCAAGTCTCCCGGATAGAGTAAAGAAACCTAAGATCGAGTTCATCCCTTTTCGTCTCCTGCAGGAAAACAAGCAGGAACTATGCAAAAAGATACTGAGCCTGGAACAGGAGATCGAGGACCTAAGGGACCAAAATTCTGTCCTCAAACGCAAATTAAGGAAGAAGCCTACGCCACCAACAAAATCACCACCGTCTCCACCAACAAAGAAGAATTGAGTATCTAGTATGGGCACTCCACTTGGCAATTGCCAAGCTTGGGGGAGTGCCCCGGTATCATATCACCATCACTTTATCTTTACCCTTTTTCTTAGTTCGATCCTTTTGGTAATACCTTGATCTAGTAGAATAAAAGTTCTTAGTGTGATCTAGTTGTGAGTTTTGCTTTATCATCCTTCTATGTAATCAAGTCCGTGAGCTATATAATAAAGATTAGTGTTGAGTCAAGGGCTTGATTATTTTGCCATGATCCTAAGTGAATAAAAGAAAAGAGAAAGAAATAAAAAGAAACAAAGAGATCATGTGAGTCTTATGGAGAGTAATGAGCTCACATAGAAAAGTATGATGAATAAAAGTTGTTGAGGGTTGACAAGCATAGTTTTGGTCATAGTTGCAATTAATAGGAAGTAATAAAGAAAGAGAGGTCTTCACATATAAATATACTATCTTGGACATCTTTTATGACTGTGAGCACTCATTAAAATATGACATGCTAAAGGGTTGACATTGGACAAGGAAGACAACGTAATGGGTTATGTTTTCTTACATCTGAGATGAATTATATTGTCTTGGATCTTCCAACATGATGAGCTTGCCTTTCCCCCTCATGCTAGCCAAACTCATTGCACCAAGTAGAGATACTACTTGTGCTTCCAAATAGCCTTAAACCAGTCTTGCCATAAGAGTCCACCATATCTACCTATGGATTGAGTAAGATCCATCAAGTAAGTTGTCATCGGTGCAAGCAATAAAAATTGCTCTCTAAATATGTATGATTGATTGGTGTGGAGGAAATAAGCTTTATACGATCGTGTGATATGGAAGTAATAAAAGCGACAGACTGCATAATAAAGGTCCATATCACAAGTGGCAATATAAAGTGACGTTCTTTCGCATTAGGATTTTGTGCATCCAACCATAAAAGCGCATGACAACCTCTGCTTCCCTCTGCGAAGGGCCTATCTTTTACTTTTATCTCCTACATTGCATAAGATTCATGGTGATTTTCACCCTTCCTTTTTACATTTTATCCTTTGGCAAGCACAATATGTTGGAAAGATCCTGGTATATATGGCTAATTGGATGTGAGTTTTCATGAACTATTACTGTTGACATTACCCTTGAGGTAAAATGTAACGCCCATGATGCGGCTATATCTCCCACGTGTCGAAGCATGACTTAGAGGCATAACCGCATTGTAAGCAATGTCGCAAGTGAGGTAATCTTCACACAACCCATGTAATCCATAAGGGAAAAAGATACATAGTTGGTGTACAATCGCCACTTCACACAATACATGAATAAAGCATTACATCAACCAAATACATACAAGGTCCGACTACGGAACCAAAATAAAAGAAGACTACCCCAAATGCTACACAGATCCCTGATCGACCCCAACTGGGCTCCACTACTGATCAACTAGAACGAAACAACACAAAGGACAAGATCTTCATCGAGCTCCTCCTTGAGCTTGGTTGCGTCACCTGCTCGGTAACATCGGCACCTGCAAACTGGTTTTGGAAGTAATCTGTGAGTCATGGGGACTCGGCAATCTCACACCCTCGCGATCAAGAATATTTAAGCTTATAGGAAGGGTAAAGGTATGATGTGGAGCTGCAGCAAGCGACTAGCATATTTGGTGGCTAACATATGCGCAAAAGAGCGAGAAGAAAAGGCAAAGGCACGAGCGACAAACTATGATCAAGAAGTGATCCTAGAACAACCTATGTCAAGCATTACTCCAACACCGTGTTCACCTCCCGGACTCCGCCGAGAAGAGACCATCACGGTTACACACGCAGTTGATGCATTTTAATTAAGTTAAGTTTCAGGTTATCTACAACCGGACATTAACAAATTCCCATCTGCCCATAACCGCGGGCACAGCTTTTGAAAGTTCAAAACCCTGCAGGGGTGTCCCAACTTAACCCATCACAAGCTCTCATGGTCAATGAAGGATATTCCTTCTCCCAAGACAATCCGATCAGACTCGGCATCCCGGTTATAAGACATCCTCGACAATGGTAAAACAAGTCCAACAAAGCCATCTGAATGTGCCGACAAATCTCGATAGGAGCTGCACATATCTCGTTCTCAGGGCACACTCAAATGAGACATCCTACGAGTAAAACCAACCCTCAAGTTGCCCCGAGGTGGCCCCGCAGTCTACTCGGTTCGGACCAACACTTAGAGAAGCACTGGCCCGGGGGGGTTAAAATAAAGATGAACCTTGAGTCCGCGAAACCCAAGGGAAAAGGCTAGGTTGTTAGTGCAAATGGTAAAACCAAGGTTGGGCCTTGCTGGAGGAGTTTTATTCAAAGCAAAATGTCAAGGGGTTCCCATTATAACCCAACTATGTAAGGAACGCAAAATCCGGGAACATAACACCGATATGACGGAAACTAGGGCGGCAAGAGTGGAACAAAACACTAGGCATAAGGCCGAGCCTTCCACCCTTTACCAAGTATATAGATGCATTAATTAAATAAGAGATATTGTGATATCCCAACAAAATATCCATGTTCCAACATGGAACAAACTCCAATCTTCACCTACAACTAACAACGCTATAAGAGGGGCTGAGCAAAGCGGTAACATAGCCAAACAACGGTTTGCTAGGACAAGGTGGGTTAGAGGCTTGGCTTAACAATATGGGAGGCATGATAAGCAAGTGGTAGGTATCGCAGCATAGGCATAGCAAAAGAG
Organism: Triticum urartu; assembly: GCF_003073215.2. Classification (NCBI taxonomy): domain Eukaryota; kingdom Viridiplantae; phylum Streptophyta; class Magnoliopsida; order Poales; family Poaceae; genus Triticum; species Triticum urartu. Next base: position 148,084,801 of record NC_053028.1, on the reverse strand, counting down.
CGAGCAACTAGCAAGCAAAGATAGAAGTGGTTTCGAGGGTATGGTCTTCTTGCTTGCAAAGTTCTCTGAGAAGACGAAAAGCTTGATCCTCGTAAACGTACTCAACGGGCTCCTCGAACACGAACTCGTCTCCCGGCTCTACCCAAGCAAGAACACAAGCAAAGGGAGACACAATCAACCACGTGCAATGCACAAACGACATGATGCAAACATGGTATGATGTGCGGGATGCGATATGTGATGCGTATGCATGATTTGGAAAGGAAAGATTGAACCTGGCCTCAACTTGGAAATCCAAGAGTGCCACTGGAAAGAGGAGTAGATTTCGGTCGAAATCGATATAAAGATCACCGGAATCAGATGCACGGTTTGGAAATGGCAAGCAAAACAAATATGGCACCGGTCTGCGATAATCAGCATGAGACCATCTAAATGCATCAAGAACAACATGCTATAGCACTCCAACATGACAACAAAATACATGGTAGGGATCCACTCAAGATGCTTGACAAAAGATGAACACTGAGCTACGGCTAATTCACTCATTAACAGGTTCAAACAAGCATGGCAAAAGTGCGAATGATAACAGGTTACAGAGTTAGAAAATAACATGACAGGAATTTAACATCAGGAAGCAATGTTTAGAGCACGAAAACTACATGCTACAGGAACATATCATGGCAAAGCAAGGCATGGAATGAAGCTACTCAAAGCATACAACAAAAGTCCCTTAGTGACCATAAGCCAAAAGGGATCAGAAAATACAATTGCAAGCATGTGAACATAGCAAAAACATAAACAGATTCACACGGTGAAAAACTGGAGCATGCAAAACAGATATCAAGTAGGCATGTTTACGAGTTTGATGCACTCACTACAAGGCATTGCATGAAAAAAAAGCATACACCCAGCAAATAGACATGGCATAGAAGCTAGACATGGCAAGAACAACAACATAGCATGCATGGATCAACAACAACAAGCTCGGCAAAATTGCTAAACATGTTAACAATCTGCTAGGAATATTTTATAGCAAAAGTAGAGCTCGATTGACTCAAGCTAGGGTGCTCCATAATTGCAAACAAAGACATGGATGGATAGAGCACAACATTATCTACAAAACATCCTTACTGGTCATGCTCATAAGAGGCACGGATCACTAGGAAACAACATGAACATATGGCATAAAAATAATGACAGGGCAAGGACTTAGTGAAATTCTAAGTCCCTGAAATCAGCAACATTAAGTAAGCTACTTTGCATGCTTGTGCTAGTCACCACAAAGATCACAAAAATACATGGCATACACCCCTGTAAAAATGGCATGGCATTCTTCAAAACACATGTAGAGCTCAGGATCATAGCATGCACACATTAATCATGGCAAAAATGACAAAAGTGCATTTCCTGAAACAGATCTGAAACTATCATCACATAGCCCTCTTCCAACAACATTTCGGGCATCGAGATGAGCTCAAATGAAAATGATGCAATGAGATGAAATGATGTACTCGTTGAGACGAACATTTTGATATGCTAGACGCACGAATCGGAGCAACGGTTGCAGAGTTAGAGCTGACGAAGTATGCAAAAAAATATTGAGAGAGAGGGAAAAAGTCAATCGGATCTGGATCTAGGGATCCTCGGCACGTGAACCGAGGCAACTTCGGTGAGCTCGGCGCGACTCCGGCGAGGTCGAAGAAGCGGCGGGGAGGCGGGGGAGAGGCAGATCCAGCCTCTCCCGACCGGATCCGGCGGCGGTGGGGTGGCTCCGGCCACCGTGGTGGTCGAGGAGGCGCGGGGGCTCGCGGGGCTGGCCGGCGGCGAGCTCCGGCCGGCGAGCCGGGCGCGAGGTGGCGGAGACAGCGCCCTGGCGGCGGAGGCGGCGAGGAGGGTGGCGCGGCTGCGAGGCGCCTCGGGCGAGCAGCGGCGAGGGAGAGCCCAGGCGGGGCTGGCGGCGATGGTGAGACAGGCCCCGCGGGCCCGATCCGGGCTCGCGGGCCGGCGGCGGGGGAGCGATCCGTTGGGACAGGTGTCGGCGGCGGATTGGATGAGGCGGCGGTGGCGATTTCGTCCGCTAGGTGGCGGACATGTCCGGGTGCGGGAGGATTTGTCCGGTGGCGCGAGGTAGGAGGAGCTAGGGTTTCATCCGCGGATTTTTGGAGGGGGTCACACACACACACACACACACACACACACATATATATATATAGGGAGCTAGGAGAGTCCAAAAGAGGTGTTGTTTGCGGCCACGTGATCGTGATCGAACGGCCTAGGTGATGGAAGGGGTTTTGGTCCACTTTGGAGGGTTGTTGGGCTGCAACACACACGAGGCCTTTTCGGTCCCTCGGTTAACCATTGGAGTATCAAACGAAGTCCAAATGGCACGAAACTTGACAGACGGTCTACTGGTAGTAAACCAAGGCCGCATGACAAGTCTCGGTCCAATCCGAAAACGTTTAACACCCGCACACGAAAAGAGGTAGAAAGGGACACCGGATGACATAGGAGCGCCGGATTGCAAAACGAACAACGGGGAAAATGCTCGGATGCATGAGACGAACATGTATGCAAATGAAATGCACATGATGACATGATATGGAATGCATGAAACACAAGCAAAGACAAGGCAACAACAGCGAATAACTGGAAGACACCTGACACATCGGTCTCGGGGCGTTACATAAAACATTGGGAGGCAAAACTATAAGCCCCTATCTTTCTCTCTGTCCGATTAAAACTCCATACCCGTAAGTATTGCGTGAGTGTCAGCAATTGTGAAAGATTATATGATAGTTGAGTATGTGGACTTGCTGAAAAGCTCTTATACATTGACTCTTTCCTATGTTATGATAAATTGCAATTGCTTCACTGATCGAGATTAAAGTTTGTTAGTTTTCACTGAAGTTTACGATTCATACTTGATATTGTGATTGAATTATTACTCTAGCATTAGAGTTTATATGACAAGAATTATATAAGTTGATGTTCTAAGAATGATCATGATGCCCTCATGTCCGTATTTTATTTTTATCGACACCTCTATCTCTAAACATGTGGACATATTTCTCGATTTCGGCTTTTCGCTTGAGGACAAGCGAGGTCTAAGCTTGGGGGAGTTGATACGTCCATTTTGATCATGCTTTTATATTATTATTTATTGCATTATGGGTTTTTATTATACATTATGTCACAATACTTATGCCTATTCTCTCTTATTTTACAAGGTTTACATAAAGAGGGAGAATGCCGGTAGCTGGGATTCTGGGCTGGAAAAGGAGCAAATATTAGAGACCTATTCTGCATAGCTCCAAAAGTCCTGAAACTTCACGGAAGATGTTTTCCAAATATATAAAAAATACTGAGAGCAAGAACTTCACCAGGGGGGCCACACCCTGCCCACGAGGGTGGGGGCGCGCCCTACCCCCTGGGCGCGCCCCCTACCTCATGGGCCCCCTGGTGGCCCTCCGGTGGCCATCTTCTGCTATATGGAGTCTTTCGATGGAAAGAAAATCATAAGCCATCTTCTCGGACGAAACTCCGCCGCCACGAGGCGGAACCTTGGCGGAACCAATCTAGGGCTCTAGCGGAGCTGTTCTGTCGGCGAAACTTCCCTCCCGGAGGGGGAAATCATCGCCATCGTCATCACCAACACTCCTCTCATCGAGAGAGGGCAATCTCCATCAACATCTTCATCAGCACCATCTCATCTCAAAACCCTAGTTCATCTCTTGTATCCAATTCTTGTCTCCAAGTCCGGGATTGGTGCTAGTAGATTGCTAGTAGTGTTAATTACTCCTTGTAGTTGATGCTAGTTGGTTTAATTGGTGGAAGATCATATGTTCAGATCCTATATGCATTTTCACGAATGGAGTTGAAGCGACGCTTGATATGCCTGGTCTTCCTCTGAAACCTGGGCTCCTTGGCAAGGGAAATAGCTCCAGTGTTGTCACAGAAGAGAGTCATCGGGCCCGACGCATTGGGAATAACTCCTAGGTCGGTAACGAACTCCTTCATCCAGATTGCTTCTTGTTCTGCCTCCGAGGCTGCCATGTACTCCGCTTCACATGTAGATCCCGCCACGACACTTTGCTTGCAACTGCACCAGCTGACTGCCCCGCCATTCAAAATATACACGTATCCGGTTTGTGACTTAGAGTCATCCAGATCTGTGTCGAAGCTAGCATCGACGCAACCCTTTACGACGAGCTCTTCGTCACCTCCATAAACGAGAAACATATCCTTAGTCCTCTTCAGGTACTTCAAGATATTCTTGACCGCTGTCCAGTGTTCCATGCCGGGATTACTTTGGTACCTTCCTACCAAACTCACGGCAAGGTTCACATCAGGTCTGGTACACAGCATGACATACATAATAGACCCTATGGCCGAGGCATAGGGGACGACACTCATCTTTTCTCTATCTTCTGCCGTGGTCGGGCATTGAGCCGTGCTCAATCTCACACCTTACAATACAGGCAAGAACCCCTTCTTGGACTGATCCATATTGAACTTCTTCAATATCTTGTCAAGGTACGTACTTTGTGAAGACCAATGAGGCGTGTCGATCTATCTCTATAGATCTTGATGCCTAATATATAAGCAGCTTCTCCAAGATCCTTCATTGAAAAACACTTGTTCAAGTAGGCATTTATGCTTTCCAAGAATTCTATATCATTTCCCATCAATAGTATGTCATCCACATATAATATGAGAAATGCTACAGAGCTCCCACTCACTTTCTTGTAAACACAGGCTTCTCCATAAGTCTGCGTAAACCCAAACGCTTTGATCATCTCATCAAATCGAATGTTCCAACTCTGAGATGCTTGCACCAGCCCATAGATTGAGTGTTGGAGCTTGCACACCTTGTCAGCATTCTTAGGATCGACAAAACCTTCCGGCTGCATCATATACAATTCTTCCTTAAGGAAACCATTAAGGAATGCCGTTTTGACGTCCATTTGCCATATCTCATAATCATAGAATGCAGCAATTACTAACATGATTCGGACGGACTTCAGCTTCGCTACGGGTGAGAAAGTCTCATTGTAGTCAATGCCTTGAACTTGTCGATAACCCTTAGCGACAAGCCGAGCCTTATAGATGGTCACATTACCATCCGCGTCTGTCTTCTTCTTAAAGATCCATTTATTTTCTATGGCTCGCCGATCATTGGGCAAGTCAGTCAAAGTCCATACTTCGTTTTCATACATGGATCCTATCTCGGATTTCATGGCTTCCAGCCATTTGTCGGAATCTGGGCCCGCCATCGCTTCTTCATAGTTCGAAGGTTCACCATTGTCTAACAACATGATTTCCAGGACAGGGTTGTCGTACCACTCTGGTGCGGAACGTGTCCTTGTGGACCTACGAAGTTCAGTAGCAACTTGATCTGAAGTTTCATGATCATCATCATTAACTTCCTCTCTAGTCGGTGTAGGCACCTCAGGAACATTTTCTTGAGCTGCGCCACTCTCCGGTTCAAGAGGCAATATTCATCAAGTTCTACTTTCCTCCCACTTACTTCTTTCGAGAGAAACTCTTTCTCTAGAAAGGATCCATTCTTGGCAACAAAGATCTTGTCTTCGGATCTGAGGTAGAAGGTATACCCAATAGTTTCTTTAGGGTATCCTATGAAGACGCATTTTTCCGATTTGGGTTCGAGCTTTTCAGGTTGAAGTTTCTTGACATAAGCATCGCATCCCCAAACTTTCAGAAACGACAGCTTAGGTTTCTTACCAAACCACAATTCATACGGTGTCGTCTCCACGGATTTCGATGGAGCCCTATTTAAAGTGAATGCGGCAGCCTCTATAGCATAACCCCAAAATGACAGCGGTAGATCGGTAAGAGACATCATAGATCGTACCATATCCAATAGAGTGCGATTACGATGTTCGTACACACCATTACGCTGAGGTGTTCCAGGCGGCGTGAGTTGTGAAACAATTCCGCATTTCCTTAAGTGCGTGCCAAATTCGTGACTCAAATATTCTCCCACACGATCTGATGGTAAGAACTTGATTTTCCTGTCACGTTGATTCTCAACCTCACTCTGAAATTCCTTGAACTTTTCAAAGGTCTCAGACTTGTGTTTCATTAAGTAGACATACCCATATCTACTCAAGTCATCAGTGAGGGTGAGAACATAACGATAGCCACCGCGAGCCTCAACACTCATTGGACCGCACACATCAGTATGTATGATTTCCAATAAGTTGGTTGCTCGCTCCATTGTTCCGGAGAACGGAGTCTTGGTCATTTTGCCCATGAGGCATGGTTCGCACGTGTCAAATGATTCATAATCAAGAGACTCCAAAAGTCCATCTGCATGGAGTTTCTTCATGCGTTTGACACTAATGTGACCAAGGCGGCAGTGCCACAAGTATGTGGGACCATCATTATCAACCTTACATCTTTTGGCATTCACACTATGAATATGTGTAACATCACGTTCGAGATTGAATAAGAATAAACCATTGACCAGCGGGGCATGACCATAAAACATGTCTCTCATATAAATAGAACAACCATTATTCTCAGATTTAAATGAGTAGCCATCTCGCATTAAACGAGATCCAGATACAATGTTCATGCTCAAAGTTGGTACTAAATAACAATTATTGAGGTTTAAAACTAATCCCGTAGGTAAATGTAGAGGTAGCGTGCCGACGGAGATCACATCGACCTTGGAACCATTCCCGACGCGCGTCGTCACCCCGTCCTTCGCCAGTCTCCGTTTATTCCACGGTTCCTGTTTTGAGTTACAAATATGAGCAACTGCACCGATATCAAATACCCAGGAGCTACTACGAGCGCTGGTTAGGTACACATCAATAACATGTATATCACATATACCTTTGGCATTCCCGGCCTTCTTATCCGCTAAGTATTTGGGGCAGTTCCCCTTCCAGTGACCGTTTCCCTTGCAATAAAAGCACTCAGTCTCAGGCTTGGGTCCATTCTTTGGCTTCTTCCCAGCAGCTTGCTTACCGGGCGCGGCAACTCCCTTGCCATCCTTCTTGAAGTTCCTTTTACCCTTGCCTTTCTTGAACTTGGTGGCTTTATTCACCATCAACACTTGATGTTCCTTTTTGATTTCCACCTCCGCTGATTTCAGCATTGAATATACCTCAGGAATGGTCTTTTCCATCCCCTGCATATTGAAGTTCATCACAAAGCTCTTGTAGCTAGGTGGGAGCGTTTGAAGGATTCTGTCAACGACCGCATCATCCGGGAGATTAACTCCCAGCTGAGACAAGCGGTTGTGCAACCCAGACATTTTGAGTATGTGCTCGCTGATGGAACTATTCTCCTCCATCTTACAACTGTAGAACTTGTCGGAGACTTCATATCTCTCGACCCGGGCATGAGCTTGGAAAACCATTTTCAGCTCTTGGAACATCTCATATGCTCTGTGTTGCTCAAAACGCTTTTGGAGCCCCGTTCTAAGCTGTAAAGCATGCCACACTGAACCAGGGAGTAATCATCACTACGCGTCTGCCAAGCGTTCATAATGTCTTGTTCTGCTGGGAAAACAGGTGCTTCACCTAGCGGTGCATCAAGGACATATGCTTTCCTAGCAGCTATGAGGTCCTCAGGTTACGGACCCAGTCCGTGTAGTTGCTGCCATCGTCTTTCAGCTTGGTTTTCTCTAGGAACGCGTTGAAGTTGAGGGCAACATTAGCGTGGGCCATTTGATCTACAAGACATATTGCAAAGATTTTAGACTATGTTCATGATAATTAAGTTCATCTAATCAAATTATTTAATGAACTCCCACTCAGATAGACATCCCTCTAGTCATCTAAGTGATACATGATCCGAGTCAACTAGGCCGTGTCCGATCATCACGTGAGACGGACTAGTCATCATCAGTGAACATTTTCATGTTGATCGTATCTTCTATACGACTCATGTTCGACCTTTTGGTCTTCCGTGTTCCGAGGCCATGTCTGTACATGCTAGGCTCGTCAAGTCAACCTAAGTGTATTGTGTGTGTAAATCTGGCTTACACCCGTTGTATGCGAACGTTAGAACCTATCACACCCGATCATCACGTGGTGCTTCGGAACAACGGACCTTAGCAACGATGCACAGTTAGGGGGAACACTTTCTTGAAATTATTGCGAGGGATCATCTTATTTATGCTACCGTTGTTCTAAGCAAATAAGATGTAAAACATGATAAACATCACATGCAATCAAATAGTGACATGATATGTCCAATATCATTTTGCTCCTTTTGATCTCCATCTTCGGGGCGCCATAATCATCATTGTCACCGGCATCACACCATGATCTCCATCTTCGGGGCGCCATAATCATCATTGTCACCGGCATCACACCATGACCTCCATCATCGTGTCTTCATGAAGTTGTCTCGCCAACTATTACTTCTACTACTATGGCTAACGGTTAGCAATAAAGTAAAGTAATTACATGACGTTTATGTTGACACACAGGTCATAAATAAATTAAGACAACTCCTATGGCTCCTGCCAGTTGTCATACTCATCGACATGCAAGTCGTGATTCCTATTACAAGAACATGATCAATCTCATACATCACATATATCATTCATCACATCCTTTTGGCCATATCACATCACACGGCATATGCTGCAAAAACAAGTTAGACGTCCTCTAATTGTTGTTGCAAGTTTTTACGTGGCTGCTATAGGTTTCTAGCAAGAACGTTTCTTACCTACGCCAAAACCACAACGTGATATGCCAATTTCTATTTACCCTTCATAAGGACCCTTTTCATCGAATCCGATCCGACTAAACTGGGAGAGACAGACACCCGCTAGCCACCTTATGCAACTAGTGCATGTCAGTCGGTGGAACCAGTCTCACGTAAGCGTACGTGTAAGGTCGGTCCGGGCCGCTTCATCCCACGATGTCGCCGAATCAAGATAATACTAGTAAGGCAAGTAAATTGACAAAATCGACGCCCACAACAACTTGTGTTCTACTCGTGCATAGAAACTACGCATAGACCTAGCTCATGATGCCACTGTTGGGGATCGTAGCAGAAATTTAAAATTTTCTACGCATCACCAAGATCAATCTATGGAGTCATCTAGCAACGAGAGGGAGAGGAGTGCATCTACATACCCTTGTAGATCGCGAGCGGAAGCGTTCAAGGGAACGGGGTTGATGGAGTCGTACTCGTCGTGATCCAAATCACCGATGATCCTAGCGCCGAACGGACGGCACCTCCGCGTTCAACACATGTACGGAGAGGTGACGTCTCCCGCGCCTTGATCCAGCAAGGAGGAGGGAGAGGTTGAGGAAGAGAGCTCCAACAGCAGCACGACGACGTGGTGGTGGTGGAGCGGCAGTACTCCGGCAGGGCTTCGCCAATCTCTTAACGGAGGAGGAGAGGTGTTGGGGAGGGGAGGGGCTGCGACTTTGATGTGGGTTGCGGCCCTCCCCTTGCCCCTCTATTTATAGGGTAAGGGGGAAGGGGGCCGGCCCCCTCTAGATGAGATCTAGAGGGGGGCGGCGGCCAAGAGGAGGGGCTTGCCCCCCAAGCAAGGGGGGCGCCCCCTCTAGGGTTTCCCCCCCAACCCTAGGCGCATGGGCCCAAGGGGGGATGCGCCCAGCCCTCCAAGGGCTGGTTCCCTTTCCTCTACGGCCCATGAGGCCCTCCGAGAGAGGTGGCCCCTCTCGATGGACCCCCGGAACCCCTCCGGTGGCCTCGGTATAATACCAATATGCCCCCAAACTTTTCCGGTGACCGTATGACAACTTCCCACATATAAATATTCACCTCTAGACCATTCTGGAACTCCTCGTGACGTCCGGAATCTCATCCGGGACTCCGAACAACATTCGGTAATCACATATAAGTCTTCCTAATAACCCTAGCGTCATCGAACCTTAAGTGTGTAGACCCTACAGGTTCGGGAACCATGTAGACATGACCGAGACAACTCTCCGGCCAATAACCAACAGCGGGATCTGGATACCCATGTTGGCTCCCACATGTTCCACGATGATCTCATTGGATGAACCACGATGTTGAGGATTCAAGCAATCCCGTATACAATTCCCTTTGTCAATCGGTACATTACTTGCCCGAGATTCAATCGTCGATATCCCAATACCTCGTTCAATCTCATTACCGGCAAGTCACTTTACTCGTTCCGTAACACATCATCCCGTGACCAACCCTTAGTCACATTGAGCTCATCACGATGATGTCTGGCCGAGTGGGCCCAGAGATACCTCTCCATCATATGGAGTGACAAATCCGAGTCTCGATTCGTGCCAACCCAACAGACACTTTCGGAGATGCCCGTAGTGCACCTTTATAGTCACCCAGTTACGTTGTGACATTTGGCACACCCAAAGTATTCCTACGGTATCCGGGAGTTGCACAATCTCATGGTCTAAGGAAAAGATACTTGACATTAGAAAAGCTTTAGCAGACGAACTACACGATCTTGCGCTATGCTTAGGATTGGGTCTTGTCCATCACATCATTCTCCTAATGATGTGATCCCATTATCAATGACATCCAATGTACATGGTCAGGAAACCGTAACTATCTATTGATCAACGAGCTAGTCAACTAGAGTCTCACTAGGGACATGTTGTGGTCTATGTATTCACACATGTATTACGATTTCTGGATAACACAATTATAGCATGAACAATAGACAATTATCATGAACAAGGAAATATAATAATAACCATTTTATTATTGTCTCTAGGGCATATTTCCAACAATATCCATCAACATCTTCATCAGCACCATCTCATCTCAAAACCCTAGTTCGTCTCTTGTATCCAATTCTTGTCTCCAAGTCCGGGATTGGTGCTAGTAGATTGCTGGTAGTGTTAATTACTCCTTGTAGTTGACGCTAGTTGGTTTAATTGGTGGAAGATCATATGTTCATATCCTATATGCATATTAATACCCCTCTGATTATGAACATGTTTATGCTTTGTGAGTAGTTACTTTTGTTCCTGAGGACATGGGAAAAGTCTTGCTAGTCATGTGAATTTGGTATTCGTTCGATATTTTGATGAGATGTATGTTGTCTCTCCTCTAGTGGTGTTATGTGAACGTCGACTACATGACACCTCACCATTATTTGGGCCTAGAGGAAGGCATTGGGGAGTAATAAGTAGATGATGGGTTGATAGTGACAAAAGCTTAAACCCTAGTTTATGCGTTGCTTCGTAAGGGGCTGATTTGGATCCATATGTTTCATGCTATGGTTAGGTTTACCTTAATACTTTTGTTGTAGTTGCGGATGCTTGCAATAGAGGTTAATCATAAGTGGGATGCTTGTCCAAGTAAGGGCAGTACCCAAGCACCGCTCCACCCACATACCAAAATATCAAAGTACCGAACGTGAATCATATGAACGTGATGAAAACTAGCTTGACGATATTCCCATGTGTCCTCGGGAGCGCTTTACATCATATACGAGTTTGTCCAGTCTTGTCCTTTGCTACAAAAAGGATTGGGCCACCTTGCTGCACCTTATTTACTTTTGTTACTTGTTGCTCGTTACAAATTATCTTATCACAAAACTATCTGTTACCACTTATTTCAGTACTTGCAGAGAATACCTTGCTGGAAACTGCTTATCATTTCCTTCTGCTCCTCGTTGGGTTCGACACTCTTACTTATCGAAAGGACTACGATAGATCCCCTATACTTGTGGGTCATCAGGGCCGCCCCACACCCTCCCGCGCCGAGCCGCTGCACCGGCCCCCCGGATCCGGCGAGAAGAGCCGCCCCCGTCGCCGCCTCCCCGCCGCCACTAGTTGTTTTTAGTGATTTTTGCGAGCTGTGTTATTGATTGATGCGCTGGTGTGCATGTAGATGGAGTTGAGCCCGTGCGAGAAGTTCTTGCTCTCCGATTCGTCCCATTCGGACGACTCGGATGTTGAGACCATGCTTGCGACCTTTCGGCAGCAAACATTAGTCATGGCGCTTGCCGTGAAGGAGCATGAAGACGAGCACCGGAAGAGGAGGCGAGGATCGACTGTCGGGCGTCTGTGCATTCCTCGGAATCGCCATCTTGGGAACGAGATGTTGATGCAAGACTATTTCGCGGACAATCCGCCATATCCTCCGCATCTCTTCCGGAGAAGGTACCGAATGCGCCGATCCCTCTTTGTGAAACTTGTTGAAACTTGCGAGGCAAATTGCCGGTATTTTACTCAAAGAAGGAATGCCGCGGGCTTAAAGGGATTTAGTGCATATAAAAAAATCTCTGCAGCTATGCGGGTGATTGCGTATGGCGTTCCGGCTGACTATGCCGATGAGTATCTTCGCATTGGTGAAGATACTACAATTGAGTATGTGCGTAGATTTGTGAAAGTGATCGTCCGTGTCTTTGGTGCTGAGTATCTTCGGGCATCCAATGAAGATGACACAAAGAAATTGATGGCATCTAATGAGAGGAGAGGTTGGCCTGGCATGCTAGGTAGCATCGATTGTATGCATTGGACTTGGAAAAATTGCCCCAAGGCTTGGCAAGGAATGTATTGTGGCAAGTCTCGTGATGCAACAATTGTGCTAGAGGCCGTAGCATCCGAGGATTTATGGATTTGGCTTTGCTTTTTTGGTATGCCGGGCACTCTCAATGATATCAATGTGTTGCAACAGTCTCATTTGTTTGCTAGCTTGCTAATGGTGATGCTTCTGCTTGCAACTACACTATCAATGGGCATGAATACACAAATGGGTACTATCTTGCAGATGGTATATACCCTTCTTGGTGCACATTTGTCAAGAGCATCAAAGAACCCAAAACAAAAAAACAATGTGAATTTGCAAGGGTGCAAGAGGCAGCCCGAAAAGACACTGAAAGAGCATTCGGTATTTTGCAATCTAGGTTTGCCATTGTCCGTGGTCCTGCTCGTTTTTGGGATAAGAAAACCTTGAAGAACATCATGACATGCTGTGTTATCCTGCACAATATGATTTTTAAAGATGAGAGAGGAATGAACTTAGAATTCTTTTACGACAATGTGGGTAGCCGTGTCAAACCACCTAGAGGTCCAAACCACATTAGAGCTTTTCTTCAGACATACAGGGAGATTGAAAATGCAGACACACACTTTCAACTTCAAGAAGATCTCATTGAGCACCATTGGCAAAGGGGCTGGACAGTGACTAATTTTTGTATTCATGACAAGTTTTGTTTTGCATTATTTAAGTTTGCTACAATGATTTGAATAATTATTTGTAATGCGGATGATTATTGTATTATGTTTGATTTGAATAATTCAGTTTGTTTTCGATTGTTGAATTATATTGGATTTGATATTTGCGGGCTGATGATATGCGGGATGCAGCGACGCAAAGAGCAGACCCCGCAAAGCCGACCCGTAAAAAGGTATATTCCGTGAATACATTTTTTTACGGATCCGTTTGGGGGGTCTGCATCTGTGCCAGCCCGAGCCAGCCCGCAAAAGTAGTTTTACGCGAACTGCAAACGCGTTTTGCGGGCCGGCAGGATGCGGGGTCTGCTAGAGTTGCTCTAAGAAACTAGGGCGTATTGTTGTTCGAGAGTAATTGCCATGCCGTTTTGCAGGGACGCTTGTAAAAACTTTAAACTGTATTCTCCTCTTATTTAATGGATGAGGTAAATCTTTTGTCTCCATTTCGAAGAAAAAAATAACTTTGAATGTGAATCTAGAGGCTCTGGATTGCGCTAGATACGTTCATCCCATCAAACCTCTTCATCAGGCAACTCATCACTTTTGTTTAACAAATCCAGTGCTAATCAAGCTTTTGTAGGATGGAACTCAGCTTCATCCAATACAGAAGCACGCAGTTTTCGGCGCTAGAGAAGACAAATGAAAAGAATCAGGCAGTGGCAGCAGTACGTTGCACAGGGTTGATCTAATGAGAAGCAGGATTTACTCAACAGTGAGCCTCAGGATTTATAAGCGAACCTTTTTTTAGAAAATCAGATTATGAGTGAACTTCTGTTTTATTTTTCTATGCAAGCTTTGTTTTCCAATGCACAACTACGTTTGTTACCGCTGTTTTAGGTTTAGCCAAGCGTTGAGATGTCTCTGCTTAACGGAGTTTTTGTCTCATCACCTCGATGATATATTGTCAAGGAAAAAAACAAATATAAAAAATGATATGCACACATTTTTGGCTTTTCATCATATTTTCTCTAGATGCTTACTCTAAACAATATTTGTTCCAAACAAAATTATTTGTCATCATTTTATATTATGTTTTCATACAAACTCTATGTTTTTAAATATCAGATTATTTTTTAGCGAATTCCACCGCAACGCGCAGGGTATCTTCTAGTAAGTTAAATGTGCCGACCTGTGGCCCGTTTATCCATTAGTGTGTGCTTTTGGGCCAATTTGGGTTGTTTTAGGGCTTTTGGCATGTACATTTAAAAATAATTCCAAAACAATAAACAGGTCATGTCGTGCCATCACACGCGCATGGGCTCACGCCACGCATCCGTCTCTGTCGTTGTCAGGGAGCACCGGAGGATGGATGCAATGAGCATGTCCTCGGGATCGACCGTCGCGCGCGTGACTTCCTGGCGCCTCGCCGACGCGTCGCCCACCACCATAGCCTCCCTCGCATGTTGCCACTCGTGTCGTGTGGCCCGCGCCTCTGACTCGGGCATCCTCAACCGGCCCGGCACCGGTGAGGGCACAAGCACCCAACGGTGCATGTGGACGCCCTCTCGAGGTACAATGGATGTGGTGGTTGCGGGGCGGCTCTCCCACCGGTGCTGCGCGCCAGACAGGAGGGCCGTCAACGTCGCCTGCACTAGGACGGCGGGCGAAGGGGGACGATGCGTCGCTCTGTGAGCTGCCTCCGCTGCTGGTGCCCTGATCTAGACGGGAGCGGCGCAAAGCAATGCGGAGAGCGACCACATCGACGTTGCTCTTGTCGCCATTGGAGCCGAAGCCACTATGATCATCTGCCATGGATCGGATTGGAAACAGGAGATGACGGAGAGAGTGAAATGGACTGAGCGGACTGCGGCCTAGGGTTCATCTAATGGGATATATGTAGGGTCGAGGTGCGCTAGGCTAACGTGGCGGACGCGTCCGGGCCGCCACATATTTGGGCCGGATATGAGGGGCGCCGGGTAGCTCGGACTTTTGAGGCGCCTGGCTGGATCGGTTTTTTGTGACAGGTCACTGACGGGTCAGCCCGCTTGGGCGTTTGAGACGGGTTTGAGTCCCGCGGCTGTAGATGCTCTAATGCCCATATAGTTGTTCGAAATGAGCGTGGGAAATATAACCTTCAAAAATTTATCTGTTGAAAATATACTTGTTACACTTGTTACAAATATTTATACCTCTATATAGTGTGCGAATAACTTTGAAAGTTGGTCGTTAGATGAAGCCAATCCGATGGTATAGAGATGGCAAATCCGAGCACTACTGGCCGTTGGATATCATCTACATTCCACCAGATTCTGCCACATGTACAATCTAGAAGACTCCATATTGAACTTAAGCATAATGCACAAACCTCAAAACATAAGCACTTCTCCTTTGTTCTAGAATCTTTCATATCTTAATTGTCCAAACTTTTTTTATAAATAAATTGTCACTTTTTGTTTTTTACTTTATGCTTTACAATGCACAATTCCATTAATTTTAAAATAGATTTTTTATAAAACTAATTAATTTTGAATGAGATGAACTATAAGAATTAAACGAACATCTACATCATGCATATATGACTCAAAGCTTACATGATATAGTGTGATATTTATTTATAACTAGCAAATATGTCCGTGCGTTGCAATGGGAGACAAAAAATTATGGCTAACTAAATAAGTATGACTCAATATTCTAATATATGAGCGTACTCTATTTTAACATAGTGGTTCACCATGTTGCCATTTTTTTTTCTCACCCTAGCCGATGATGGTCGCGATGTTCACATGATCACAATGCACTCGACATGGTAAATCCCAAGGCTATGAGTTTACCGGTGCATGCCACACTTGTCATTATGTTACGCAAGGGAACGTTTAAAACTTTAAAGACAAATCTCATTAACCACGAACTACTCCCAAAGCCAAGACATATAAAGACTTTTGAAGAACTAATCAAATCCTAGACATAAAATACTTTTGAATCAACAAACAGTTTTTCGAATCAACAAACATTTTTTTTGTTTAAATTTTTGATTTTCTCAAAAAAAATCATGAACATTAGTTCTGTTTACAATTTTTTTGAATGTGTGAACCAGTTTCGTATTCATTAACATTTTTTGACTCAACAAACATTTTTTGAATCGATGAATTTTTTTAAATTGGGGAACAAAATAAAAAAAAATTTATTATTATTATTATTGTGAACATTTTATAAAATTTCATGGACATTTTTTTCAGATTCCCGAATATGTTTCGAATACACGGTCATTTTTTCAAAATCATGAACTTGATTTTATTTCCTGACCTTTTTTTTACAAATTGTGATTTTTTTATATAATTTTGCGAACAGTTTTGCAAAACTACCAACATTTTTTGAACTGCAAACTTTGTATGATTTTCTAAAAAAAATTTAATTCACATATATTTTATGATTTTTTTATCAAACTCGCAACTTTTGGAGTATTAAAATCCGGAATTAAGTTAAAGAAGAAAGAAAAGAGAATGAGAAAAGAAAA
Source organism: Triticum urartu (assembly GCF_003073215.2). Lineage (NCBI taxonomy): Eukaryota > Viridiplantae > Streptophyta > Magnoliopsida > Poales > Poaceae > Triticum > Triticum urartu. The sequence goes on along the minus strand of NC_053028.1, from coordinate 148,068,151 downwards.
GACAAAAAAGTAAAATAAAAATAAGGGAGTGAAGCCCCGCACATGGGCCCGCCCATGAACGCATAGCGTGAGAAAAGAAAGATATGTCAAAAGTTGGGGATCGAACCCTGGTCTCCCCGCTAAAAGAGCGATCGGCCAACCACTTGGATACTCGTTGTTCTATGATCTCTACTCGTCGCGCCCCTATAAAATAACGAAGGAAGCGTCGATTTTTGGTCCGAAAAATCGAATCGTTTTTCCACTTAGGGATGGCATTGGTGGGTAATTTTAACCAACTTGAAGGGTAATTTTAATGACGGACGACCAGAAGCGATAGCCGCTTTATTAGTAGGTAAAGATTTGGTTACAAAATCTCATGCGTGCAATGCACGTGTACCTTACTAGTATTGTTAATTAGAGAATGTGAATAAGAAAATATAGTAGATTGCACCCGCCAAAAAGAAAAGAAAATATAGTAGATTGAAATATCTAGTATGAGGTATTTTTTTCCTTTAGTATATATATAGTGATGAAATTTGGAGAAAGATTTCGAGTTGCAATAGATCCACTGTACATCGACTGAGCTCGAAAGTCAAGACGAACCCAGAACCATACTTAATTTTAGTTGAAGTTATTATTACTATCTTATATAGTATACTCCTTGATCAACGCCTTGGATACAACGCCGTTGGTTAGCTAGGGACAACGATGGAGTGCTTCTTTACCCAAAAGAAAGAGATAATTAATTAGCGTCGCTTTCGGCAGATAGACAAAATAACTGAAGATAAACGTAGTAACGCCGACGAGATACCGGCCTCCAATTCCGGCGTCTCCATTTGGCACATAGTATAGGATTGGAGAGGAACTGTGGTCTACCTCCCTCCTGTATAAACAAGAACTGACGCCGAGACCTCTTGCCATGGCCGCACCACCCTCCCTTTCCTGCCTTCTCGAGGAGCCTCGCCGACTGCCGCCACCACCACCACCCCAGGACGGGATGGATACAGAGGCGGAGTGGAGGGATTGGGCGGAGCTGCCACGGGATGTGTTGCTGGCGGTGCTCAGCAGGCTGGATCACATCGAGATCCTCATGGGGCCGGACATGGTGTGCAGCCCATGGCGCAGGGCTGGTACGGACGAGCCCGAGCTGTGGCGCCGCATCGATATGCGCTTTCACTATGCCGATGGCTTCTACCTCAACTCGAGGAAATTGCTTCAGATGGTGAGAGCTGCCATGAGGCGTAGTGCGGGTCGGTGCGAGGCCTTCTGGGGCGGGAGCTACGTCACAGAAAGGATTCTCTCCCTGGTCGGCAACGCGTAAGGATTTCTTGCTTGTTTACCTTTTCGATAAGGGTTGTGCTACCCGTTGGCCGGGTGATGTTTAGAAAATATCCGTCATCTTGGTAACTGTTGAATGGCGAGCTCGGCGACCGTCTGATTTTCTCTTCATTAGCGTGCACCAGCCTTTGCAACACGGCTCGTGTTGCACTCGACTCTTTGCAATACGAGCCTTGTTGCGTTCCTGCTGAACCTTTTTTTTTTAAAAAAAACAAGACATGTATTTAAGAAACATAATGAAACAAGGCCTCTGTTGCAGAAATAGAAACTTTCATTGTTGCCCTTTTGCAATAAGGGCCTTGTTTTTCCGTTTCGAAAAAAAATAAGGGCCTTGTTTCACTGTCATCAGAAATCACTAAGTCTTACACACACCAACTATTACAAAGCAACAAGTCCCGGCCAGCATATTAGACGATGCACACCCCTGCAGGGTGATGGGGAATCAGAGTCTCACACCCCTTTAGGAATGCAAAAGCCTCGCAGCCTAGACGGGTTCAAAGCTAAAACTGGAGCTTAACCTAACAAACACTGATCTGAGAGGTCTCATAGGTCAAGTTCTCGAGTACGCACGTAACATCAATACTACTAAAGCATTCTCCAAAACGAACAATGCTACTAGAACAAGTTCAGCCGAAGAAACAAAGACCAGGGAGGAGCAAGACAAGTGAACAAAGGGAGAGCTCCCAGAGCAGCATTGCAGAGCCGTAATTCTATGCGCCATCCTCCATCCTAAAGTTGCTCGAAAGATGTCTCCTGTAATCTACTCAACTTTTCTTACGCCCTCCGTCATTATTCTTCGACTTCTTGGGTTTATCTGCAACACGGGCCAATCATGTAACATTTTAATCATCATATTAACAGGTATACATGGATCAGATATCCTTTTCTTATCAAATACCACACTATTTTTAAGTTTCCACATAGTCCAGAAAACTGCTGCTATCCCCACTGCCACCAGGGATTTTTTTCTTCAGTTTTCCAAACTGCTTCAACCAAATCCCAAACAAATCATGAGTGTTGTCAGGCAATTGTTTTATATCAAAACCATATTGAATAATATTTCACATCATTTTCGTCATGGAACATTTCAAGAATATATGATTAACACTCTCAATATGCATACAAAATTGGCAAGTGTTATCTCACACCCACCCCCTACGAAACAGATTATCTCTAGTTAAAATACTATTACGCAAGACCAACCAAATTAAGACTTTCACCCTAGGTGGCATCTTAGTTTTCCATAGGAATTTATGTGGGTATTTAATCCCATTCTCAATCAGGAATCTATAATAACATTTGACAATGTAGATTCCTTTTTTGTCTAAGGTCCAGGAAATTCTATCTCTGTCCCCACTCAAGACCACACCAGAACAACTACCTTAATATGCTCCCATTGTTCCAAAGAATCCCCATATAAGGTTCTTCTGAAACTAACATTACATAAACTCTTGTCAAACATATATTTGCCATATTTATTTTTATCAAAACACAAGTTATATAATCGAGGGAAGTCATCTTTCAATGCTCTATCATTAACCCATCCATCTTCCCAAAATCTGACACTCTCCCCATTCCCAATTTCAAACCTACACACTAAAAGAAAATGATTTTTCTGCTTAGGGATCTAAGACCAGAACTGGGAGTCCCCCTATCTGTATTTGGCAGTTGCCAGGCCCTCTCCCTTCAAATATTTGTTGAGAAGGATATCTTGCCAGAGACCAATACTATTAAAGATTTTCCACCACCACTTTACCAATAATGCTTTATTCATTAAAGCTAAGTTTTGTATTCCCAATCCTCCCAAATCTTTAGGCCTACACACTTTAGACCAGCTCACCAGATGATATTTCCCTTTTTTCCTTCCTCTTCTTGCCATAGAAGTCTGGCTCTAAAATAATCCATTCTTTTATTTACCCCCACCGGGAGCCCATAAAAGGACATCATATAATAGGGAATCCCAGTGGGAGAGGATTTTATCAAGGTGACCCTACTAGCCCTAGCTAATAATCTTCCCTGCCAATTCTCACACTTCTTCTCCATTCTGCTTTCAGGGGGGCCCAACTTTTGTTTTTGATTCTTTTCTTGTGCAGGGGCAGCCCTAAATACTTCATTGGAAAACGTCCTATAGGGCAAGTAAATACTTGGGCAAAGCTTTATTAGCAACCTCCCCAAATAAGAACAACTCACCCTTACGAAAGTTAATTTCAATCCTGACATCTGTTCAAACAAACAGAATATAAATTTCAAATTATGTGCACTTTAAAAATCATCTTGCATTAGAAAGATTGTATCATCAGCATACTAAAGCGTGTTTATTCCTTTGTCAGTATTTTCCTCTAATACCCCTTTCACCAGACCACTTGCTTTAGCCCTATTCGTCAAAATAGCTAGTGCATCAACAGTCATAGCAAAAATCAAGGGTGAAATGGAGCCCCCTTGCCTCATACCTTTGTGTGTAGGAAATATTTCCCAATATTATCATCTACCTTAACATGCACCCCCCCCTGATAGTATGCATTATCCTGTCAGTCCACTTATTTGGGAATCCTTTTGTTTTTAACATTTGTAGAATAAAAGGCCACTTCACTTTATCATATGCTTTTTCGAAATCTACCTTAAAGAGCAGAGCACTCTGCTTTTTCTATGGATACTATTCAAAGCCTTATGCAACATGAGAACCCCTTCCATAATGTATCTCCACTTAACAAATGCAGTTTGTATAGGGGATATGACTTCATTAGCAACTCCATTTAATCTGTTCATTAGCACCTTATTAAAGATTTTGAATATAACACTCAGTAGACATATTGGTCTGAACTTTTGAATATGATTAGCCTCTTTAGTCTTAGGGACTAGTGTGATAATGTCATGGTTTAATCTAGATATATCCATGTTACCACTATGGAAATCATCAAAGAGTTCTTTAATATCATTTTTAATGAGATCCCAAAAATAATAATAAAATTCAGCAGTGAAACCATCAGAGCCTGGAGACTTGTTATGTGCCATATCAAAAACAACAGTTTTAATTTATTCCATTGTGAACTTAGCAGTCAACCTATCTCCAGCCCCTCTGGGTATATTGGCAACATTATTAGTGCCCAGAAGAATGCTTAATCTTTCTGGATGTCCAAATAAGTTTTTATAATAATTTGTGATATACTCCATAATGTTTTTCTCCCCCTCTATCTTTCCTTCATCCTGATCCAAACTATTGATTTTATTTTTCCTCCTTCTGCCATTAGCTTTAGCATGAAAGAATTTGGTATGACTATCTCCTTCTAGCAGCTCATCAATTTTTGCTCTTTGTTTCCATTTTGCCTCCTCCTATTTCAAAAGCCTACCTAGTTGAGATCTTAGCTCCATTTATTCCTACCTATCAGCAACAGTTAATCGACGAACCTCACATCTTTTATCAATATCATCCAATTGTCTCAAAATATATTTTCAGCTCTTTATACCCGGCATTCATATTTCTACTCCACCCTTTTAGTTTAGGTCTCAAATTCCTCATTTTTTCCTGCCATCTTTCAATACTAGACCCCATTATATTAGGATAATTCCAAGGGTCTATTACAATTTTGTCCAACTCGTCCCTTAGAAACCAGGAATTTTCAAACCTGAATATTGGATCAGTTTTAGGCAAATCCCCTATATCCATAAGCACGGGAGTGTGATCAGATTTCTCCCTATCTAGAGTTGTCACTTTAGTCATACGGTAATTTTCCTCCCAATCAACACGACATAAAATCCTGTCTAATTTTCAAAGTAGGGTTAGGTAGATTATTGTCCTAGTTATATTTTCTACCATGTAAATCAAGTTCTCTCAAGCCAGCATGTTCTATGATAACATTGAAAATGAAACTCCAATGTCTGGTAGTTTCACGCTTGTTTTTATCTAAAGTTTTTCTGATTATATTAAAATCCCCTCCAATGAGGATGGGATTTATACAAGCATGTATTGCCCTAGAGAGTTCGGCTAAAAAACTAGCTTTTCTCTCAGGCTATGCATCCCCATATATCAACACCAGGTCCCATATAAACCTAGTTTTAACATCATGCACATTCATTTTGATATAATATTCCCACTCGTCTTCAGAGATCACATCTAGAGGAGTATAGTTAACCCCCAACAAAAGCCCCCTAGTTTCCCCCTGGCTGGTACAAAGTGCTAATGAAAATCCCTGCAAGCACAAATTGCTTGCAAATCATTTCTAGAATAACTTTGTCTCATGGTCTCCTGTAAACCCAGAAAGTCAGCTTTCATATCCATCACCATTTCCCTCAAAAACCTCCTTTTTAAATCCCCCCAAAACCTCACATATTCCAGAAAACACCTCTCATTAGCAGGAAGAAAGGACTATTTCTTCTTCTTCCCTAGTTTATTAAAAGAATTAATACCAAGATTAGATTTTCCTTTAGAATTCTGGTAGGTTCTGCTTTTATTCTTCCCTTTCTTATGTGAGTAAAGATGTTTAGCTTGTTCCCAAACTTTATCTTCCTCATCCTCTCTATCAGAATCTTCTTCCGCTTCTAACAAGTCTTTAATATCATGTTCCCATGTTTCAATTACATGGACCTCCTCTTCAATGTGATGGAGTTTTCTTTAGAATTATTACTGAGCCACAAGTCAATTCTAACCTGTTCTATTTTTTAATGAGATTGATACTATAATCAATCATATCAATTTGTGTCCCCAGATCCACACCTACCCCAAAAGCTATTTCTAGCAATTTATTTCTGTGTGTATTAATGAAAGTAGGAATGATGGAGTCACCATATTCATCCTTGCTAGCAGCTCCCTCCCTAGCCATGCCTTCAACATTCAGGTCTTCCTTGCCTTTCAGCCTTCCACATCTTCTGAGCATCTCAACATCTTTACTTTCCTCAAGCTCCCCTTTCCTAGATTTTTCCAATCTTTTCCCAAATGACTCTTCTAATTTACTGTCAAGTTTTAATTTATAGTCGGCTTCTCTCTACTTTGCAGGGCGCCATCCTTGAAGAGCCTTCGACTCATCGAGTGCCGTGACATTGTGGACTCGGCCTTCAAGGCGGTGATCACAAAGTTCCCCATGCTTGAGGAGTTAGAGATATCAAACTGTATGCACCGCTTCCCAGAAACACTTGAAGTCATAGGGGATGCCTGCCCTCTACTGAAGCGCTTTCGACTGAGCCAAAGGTCCTTCTACAGTGAAATCGTAGATGACAGCGCAGCCATGGCGATCGCTAGCATGTCGGAGTTGCGGTCGTTGCAGCTCACGGCTAATTCGCTCACCAACAGTGGTTTGGAACTCATCCTTAATGGTTGCCCGCTCCTAGAGTCTCTCGACATCCGGTCTTGTTACCATATTTGCATGGACAATGAAATGCAAGCAAAGTGTGCTAGGATCAAGACTTTGAGGCATCCTGAAGACTCCATGGATGATTATGACCTGTCGTTTAATTATACAATTCCCAGACCATGCTGGTCTACCGAACCAATCGAATACTCTATGGGCTGTCAAAGTCCTTACTAGTGTTCATGGTATGTACCGACAGAACAACCACCCTGCATTTGCTTTGAGATTCGTGTAATTGTGACCCACAGTATATTTGTATTTGTTGTATTCCTTGTGCCTCTCATATGTACATCAATTTGAAGTTATTTCATGAACTTTTACTGGTAATCAAGTTCGTGCAGGTAAATGGGTGACATTATTGCTGCTCTGGTCCAATTGTAGTCTCTTTATAGTGTTAGAAATATAATTGGGTTTAAGTTAGAGATAAGGAGATAGAGATAGAATTAGTTTAAACCACATGTAACTTGTCTTGTACTCCAAGTCTCTACCCCTCTTATACTATATATATATATATATATATATATATATATATATCCCACACCTGGGTCAGATCAATACAACAACATAATATTCAATCATCCTATAATTTCCACATGGTATTAGAGCGGTTAGTCTCACGACGCCGATCCTAGGTTCCTATTCTACTTCCGCAGCGCGCCGCCCCCAGGGAGATTAATCTCTCTTCCCAGGGGCGCGGCACCCGATCGATCAAAAGATTAGATCGGTTCCATAGATTATAGATTAGATCAGTTTCATATATTAAGTCAATTCTAATTTTCGAAATTCTATTAGATTAGTTTCTCTTTAGCCACAAATAAATCTGAGGATCCTCAAATTCTGGTGAAAATCAGCGCAAGGTTTGTCGCGGCGACCTCACCCACGCAGCCGCTTGAAGTCACGGGGGCAGCGGACAGCTGACGATCCCACGCGGGGCTTCCTGCGTCATCGTCTACATCGACAGCAAATCGGCATCTCGACGGCCTCGACAATACATATACGGCTCCACGGCTCTGACAGTATCTGCATCAGGCCGGGACGAGCCGGCACGAACTTCGTCAAGCCATGGTGACCAAGCCCAGCCGCAACGACGACGCTCGCGTCCCGATCATGGGAGGCCGAAACCTCCGCGAGCAATTGACTCCACGTGCGGAAACTGCAGCGCGTATTCCTGCAGCGGCTCCGCGACCTCGATCCAATCTACATTGACCTCTTCTGCATCAGAACAATGCCGCGTCGATCTGGCCGATAGGTCGGCCTCGTCCAAGCAATTGCGGGTCTGTTTGGTTGGTGACTAGTGTGGCCAAGCCAAAGTGTGGCTAGTCACACAAGTATGGCAAGCCACACAAGTGTGGCTAAGAAATTGGACGCCAAACTTTGGCAAAAGTTGGCAAAAACAATGTTTCTATGACAAATGGGCCATATAGATAATAAAGTGTGGCAAGCCAAAGTGTAGCAAAACCAAACATATGCCAACTAAACTGTGACTGCTAAATTTTGACTTAGCAAACTGTGGCTAGGAACCAAACAGCCCCTGCATCTCCGACACCAGGCTGTCACGATCACGGCCGCGGCCACAGGTGCGCGCCGCCCGCAAGGCTAGGCCAACACCGAGCGCATGCGAACACGCGGGCGCCGTCGGATGCCATGCACGCAGGTACCAAGTGCACGTCACGGCCATCCAAGGGAATTTTTATGGTATGCATGCTTGCAGCCTGACGGTGACTGCAAGCCGGGCTACCACCTCGGCTTTGACTCGCCCGTTACGCACCAGCGCTGCCACAGATCCGAAGGCCGCAGCAACCACGCGCGCGAACGACGCGCGACCCATCGACTGGACCTGCTGAACCCTCCACCGACATACACCAGAGTACCAGACGATCTACTCCTCTGCCAACCCTACCATGCTCGAAGCTGTACAACTACGTCAGGCTACGAGCCAACATATTTCTTCCGCACAACATGGCATCGACACATTGTTACCGTGGAGGACGCCTTCAAGCGACTTCATCGTCGACACGCCGCTGCAACGTCATCACCGATACTTCATCGCCAACGTCTTCTCAGCGTGGTCTTCACCAACATCTTCGTCAACACACCGTTGCCGCCTCGTTCACGAGATGGACACTTAGCGTCCTCTGACAAACTTTTCTGCAAGACGCGACCTCGACGACGGCAATGACCACGTCACGACGACGGCATCGACTGCGTCATTCACGACGGCACAACTACATCGATACGGCGTCACTACAGTGACGACCCTACACGGCCACACGGTTCTGGCAAAACCGATGTGTGCTCGATGGGCTTCCTCCGGTCTTAGCAAAATCGGTGGACTCATCACCGACGGCACCCTCTGACATCCGCAAGGTGCATCGTCCACGTCTGCAGCTCCGTCATAGCACATTTTTTTGCGCCTCCGGCTTTGTGCGGCTTCATCATCCACGAAGACCACACCATCGACCATGACTACCTTGATCACGGCTACATCATCATGATCGGCTACCTCGACATTAATGGCTACGTCTACAGCAACTCATCGGCAACAACTCCAGTCAACAGCGTCCGCCTCGTCACTTGCGTCCACGACACTCCCGCCGTGACTGCGGGAGGGAATAGAGGAGAAGGCAGGAAGGCACCAGAAGGGGACACAGTCACCGCCCTAGGTGCCAACCCATCAGAGACGCAGTTGATGATGACGCAGCGGAGAAGACGACGAAAGCGCAAGACTTCAAATCCAGTCGTACTCGTCTGCTTCACTCCCGCTACGACTGAGGGGGAATGTTAGAAATATAATTGGGTTTAAGTTAGAGATAAAGAGATAGAGATAGAATTAGTTTAAACCACATGTAACTTGTCTTGTACTCCAAGTCTCTACCCTTCTTGTACTATATATATATCCCACACCTGGGTCAGATCAATACAACAACATAATATTCAGTCATCCTACAATTTCCACATATAGAAGTCTTGCTAGTTTTTCCTCTTACAAAGCTTGATACTACCAGGAAGACGACGCCAAGAAATTTCATTGTAGCTCCTAGATGTAGGAGTTACTTTGTAATTTCTTGGATCATGGATCCAACACAATGTACCTGTAGTTACAGGTTGCGTGTACTAAAAAAGTTACTGGTGTTTCTAAAAGAAATACTCAAAGGTCACGCCATCATTTTTAGCTGAGATGACATAAGGTGTTGGATGACTCTGTCATTCTCTATCCCCCCCCCCCCCCCCCTTAAAAAAATCTTGCATTCTATTTCTTAGTGATCTTTTACATGCTTCACATAGTATAACTCTTTCCCAGAGTCAATGTTACCACTGGATTGGTGTGTAAGTTATCAGTGTTACCACCGGATTGGTGTGTAAGTTATCAGGTGTGCGTTACGTACGTTATCACACTATTTATCCAAAAAATGACGGCGGATATGTTTTCAACAACTCTTTTTTCTGGGTCAAAATCGTCCAAAGTTATCAATGTTTGTACATAATTTATCAAGTCCGTGAGGCATAAAATTATCATGATATACGCATAAGTTAGTGAGGTTATTCCCCGCAAAAATAAGTTAGCGAGTTATACTTTTCAGCAAGTCTTTCCTCAAGTCAAAGTTACCATGAAATTTGTGTGTAAGTTATCAGGTGTGTGTGTATGTATATTACCACACTATTTATTCAAAAAAATGACGGTGAATATGTTTTCAACAACTCTTTTTTCTGGGGTCAAAATTGTTACCACGGTAATTGTCAGTAGTTTTTTTCTGGGGGCCAAAATGATCCTCATTACCTACTGTTCTTTTTACCACCCACAAACTGCTCAACACGAGCATGGCAAAAAAATCAGAAATACAAAAAAATTGGGCAAAACTAGGGATCGATCCCTAGGCTGGGTTATAATTCATAGCACTAGCCACTTGGTAGTAGTTAGTTTCATGATGTCATATCAGCGCGAGGTTTTTTATAGGCAGAGAGGCATCAGGCTTTACTTGGTTTGCAGCCATGGTTGCTGCTCGCGACGGAGCTTCGCCCTAAATTACCAGGCTTTCCCTTGGCATTTTGGGGGTGCGCGGGGTGCGGATGAGCACACGCATGGTGCAACAGGGTGTGGCCTTGCGTGCCTGCTGTGTGTGCACCGGCCGAGCACCCACGCCTCGAGCTCAAGCTCATGCATAGCGGCCTGCGCTCGGGTGCATACGACGAGGGCGAGCGGGAGGAGGAACGGCGATTCTCACCGCGCTCGAATGCGAGATCGACTTGGACAGAGACAGACGAGGAAGCCGGTGAGGAGACACTGATTGTCGAAAACGGCTCCGCCGAGGAGAAAACGACAATGGCGTTGAGGGAGTCCTGGATTAGGGGGTCCCCGGACAGCCGGACTATATCCTTTGGCCGGACTGTTGGATTGTGAAGATACGAGATTGAAGACTTCGTCCCGTGTCCGGATGGGACTCTACTTAGCGTGGAAGGCAAGCTAGGCAATACGAATATGCATATCTCTTTGTAACCGACCTTGTGACCCTAGCCTCCTCCGGTGTCTATATAAACCGGAGGGTTTTAGTCCGTAGGACAACAGACAATCATACCATAGGCTAGCTTTTAGGGTTTAGCCTCTCTGATCTCGTGGTAGATCTACTCTTGTAATACTCATATCATCAAGAACAATCAAGCAGAAAGTAGGGTATTACCTCCATAGAGAGGGCCTGAACCTGAGTAAACATCGTGTCCCCTGTCTCCTGTTACCATCGACCTTGGACGCACAGTTCGGGACCCCCTACCTGAGATCCACCGGTTTTGACACCGATATTGGTGCTTTCATTGAGAGCTCCACTGTGTCGTCACCATAAGGCCTGATGGCTCCTTCGATCATCGCTAGCGATGCGGTCCAGGGTGAGGCTTTCCTCCCCGGACAGATCTTCATATTCGGCGGCTTTGCACTGCGGGCCAATTCGCTTGGCCATCTGGAGAAGATTGAGAGCTACGCCCCTGGCCATCAGGTCAGATTTGGAAACTTGAACTACACGGTCGACATCCGCGGAGACTTGATCTTCGACGGATTCTAGCCCATGTCGGACGCGCCGTACAGTCTTGGCGAGGATGACGCCACTCTGCCGTCGGACAGTATTCGGGAGATCGCATCCGCAGATACTCCGTCCATCGATCCGGAGCAAGTCGCGCCATCCGAGAGCGAAGGGATGGACCCCGTCATGGAGGCCGCACTCTCAGTGGCGATAGAGCCGGATACTGACTTTACCCCTTACGAGAGTCGTGTCGCCAAACCACTGTATTCATCTACAGCCACGGACTCCGAGCCGCTCATATCCGTGCTCGTCGAGTCCGACTGGGCGCCGATCATGGAGTTCACCTCCGCGGACATCTTTCAGCACTCACCCTTCGAGGACGTGCTAAATTCATTAAGGTCTCTCTCCCTGTCAGGAGAACCTTAACTGAACTATGTCCGGCTAGAATGGGATGCGGGCGACGAAGAAAACCCACCACCCACTTAGTAGCCGCTGTCGACGACTTAACCTACATGCTCGACTTCGACTCCGAAGACATCGACGGTATGGACGACGATGCAGGAGACGAATCGAAACCACCGCCCACAGGGCGCTGGACCGCTACTTCATCACATGACGTATACATGGTGAACACCCCCAAAGAAGCCAATGGCGACGAGACAACGAAGGATGATACCTCCAAGAAGCAACCCAAGCGCCGACGTCAGCGGCGCCGCTCTAAGTCCCGCCATAGCAAGAACAGCGATAATAATAGTCCATGCGACTCTGGAAGAGACGACAACTGCACCACCCCGCTCGCAGAAAACGATCAAGATGCAAACTGCAAACATAGTACGGATCCGACATCCGAACACGATGACGCCAAAGATAAGCCTCATCAATCCCCGTCTAGGGAAGAAAACAGTCCGGACGAAGATGCACCCATCATCCCAGAAACAAACTTGGAGCAAGAGAACCTCCGCAGAAGGCTTACTGCCACAGCGAGAAGCCTGAAGAAACAGAAGCAAAGGCTAAAGGTCGCACAAGATACGCTCAACAGCAAGTGGAACAAAGTAACAAAGTATGGTAGAAGCTATCACCCAAATAGCTATCCAAAGCGCAAGCTATTACCGGAATTCGACGATGAGGCCTTAGAGCCCATACAGCCGATAAGTGATACGGCCAACCGGCCAAATCCACCACCATGTGAACGCGATAGAGCGGCTAACAAAGTCATGCATAAGTCAACACACGTTCTACGTGAGAACTTGCGTCAAAAATCCGGTGCGACCAGATCTATCTATAGATCTAGGAAGCACGCTACGGTATAAAACCAACACCGAATACTAAAACCGTCCGAACACTATGGCGCATCCCAATACAGGGGTGCCGCACACCCATAATGTTTCACCGATGAGGTACTGGATCACGAATTCCCAGAGGGACTCAAACCAGTGAACATAGAGGCGTACGACGGAACCACAGACCCGGGAGTCTAGATAGATGACTTCATCCTTCATATTCATATGGCTTGTGGAGACGATCTCCATGCCATTAAATACTTGCCCCTCAAGCTTAAAGGGCCAGCTAGGCACTGGCTGAAAAGCCTCCCCGAAAACTCAATTGGAAGTTGGGAGGAGCTCGAGGACGCTTTCCGGGCCAATTTTCAAGGGACTTATGTCTGACCTCTAGATGCAGACGATTTAAGTCACATAATCCAACAGTCCGGAGAGTCCGTCCGAAAGCTTTGGAACAGGTTCCTCACCAAGAAGAACCAAATAGTCGACTGTCCGGACGCCAAAGCCTTAGCAGCTTTCAAACACAGTGTCTGAGACGAATGGCTCGCCAGACACCTCGGTCAAGAAAAACCGAGAACAATGGCAGCCCTAACAAGCATCATGACCCGCTTTTGTGCGGGCGAGGACAACTGGTTGGCCCGTAGCAGCACCAGCGACCCAAGCACATCCAAAATAAGGGATGGCAATGGTAAACCACGACGCAACAAAAACAAGCATCGAAGTAAAGAAGGTAGCCCAGATAACACGGCAGTAAACACCGGATTCAGGGGCTCCCGACCAGGTCAGCGGAAAAAGCCTTTCAAAGGCAGCAGAGAAGGACAATCTGGCCTAAACAAAATTCTTGACAAACTCTGTCAGATTCACGGCACCCCAGACAAACCTGCAAATCATACCCACAGAGAATGTTGGGTCTTCAAGCAGGCCGGTAAGCTAAACACCGAACACAAAGGGGAAGAGACACCAAGCGAAGACGAGGATGAACCTCGCCAGCAAAACACCGGAGGACAGAAAAAGTTCCCATCGGAGGTTAAAACAGTAAACTTGATCCATGTGAAAAGGAGAAGAAGCAATCACGCACTCCGACGCACACGTGCCATAGAGCTCGTCACCCCTAGGTCCAACCCCTGGTTGGCATGCCCGATCACTTTTGATCGTAGAGATCACGATACACATATCCGGCGCGAAGGACTGACGGCCTTGGTGTTAGACCCAATAATAAATGGGTACCATTTCACAAGGGTCCTCATGGACGGCGGCAGTGATCTCAATCTGATATATCAGGACACAGTCCGCAAAATGGGGATAAACCCAACACAAATAAGCCACAGTAATACTACCTTCAAGGGAGTAATACCAGGCCAAGAGGCCCACTGCATGGGCTCTCTACTACTAGAGGTGGTATTCGGTTCTCCCGATAACTTCCGAAGTGAAACATTAACTTTTCACATCGCTCCATTCCGAAGTGATTTCCAAGCACTACTCGGAAGGGCGCCTTTCGCTCGTTTTAACGCAATACCGCATTATGCTTTTCTCAAGCTCAAGATGTCCGGTCCACGAAGCGTCATTACAGTTAGCGGAAATACCAACCGCTCTTCACATATGAAAGAGGACGCGGCGGCTCTAACAACCGCACACTAGACGGCCTCACCAACCAGAAAAAATGGTAGGTCGTCAAGGCCACGGACACGGTTAGACGAGTCCGGCGTTCCATCATACATGCATGAGATTGGTTTTCGAACCCTCATAACACGATACCAGGGGCTTCCCGCGTGTAATCAGGGCCAGGCCAGCTCAACTAGGCATCTCTGGAATTCTGATAACTCATTCTTCTTTTCGGCACGGCAACTTTCACCTAAGTTCTTTCTTTTTGCAGGTTACAATCGTGCTACACCCGTCCAGGACACGGCACAATGGAGACACAGGCGCAGACGTGCAGCAGGGACCCGCCCAAATGTTTCTTTTTAGATTAAGGCCCTGCGTAAACCTTTTTTACTGTCTCTTGTTGCTCACATCCTCCAGATACTCCACACAACCGAGAAGGATGCCGGCGTTATTGGCATGTGGCCACGCCAGGATTTTGCACGTACCCGGACACATGGGGTTTCTTATAAAGGGCATTGTTTAGCCCGGTATATGTTATAAAGACCAAACACCTTAGGGAGTGTTCGGCGTCACGAGTTTGGCCATATATGCATCAGCTCCGAATCATGTCTTTGGTCAAATGTTGGGTTTGCCCGGCTCTCACGTTTTGGTACCTTACGTTCTGTTATATCGGCTAAGGTAGCACTGGGAGAATTACTGGGATTGTGCCCTAGTTCATCCGGATGAGCACCTCAGTAGAGAAAGCCGAAAACTGACTGTCATGATATAGTGAGAGACTGGTCAACCACTCGATGACTAATCAAAATCTTTGGGATTCCTCCGCATTAACGAAGGGCCATTTCCCGGTCATGTACGTACGTGCATCGTATTCGGACGAGCACAGAAGTACCAGGGGCTATATAGTAGCCCCACTGTCAAACTCCTATGGCTAAATGAAAGTGTTAAAGTAATATAGTCCGATTGCCTTGTTCGCTACGCTATCACCTCCTTAACGGACCAAGACGTTGGATCAAGTGTGGATATGCATCTTTTGCGAACACCCCCGCATTATATGTGTGGGGCGGAAGCCGACGACTGCAAACTTTCAGGTTATATACATATATACATAAACGGGTGCACAGGAGGCATCATAGTACTTTCGGGCAAAAGTATAAATACAGTCTTGATTAATTTAGAAAAACATTGTTTGTACAATGGGACTACATGTCACTTGAAAATAATATTCTTCGAGCACTGAGCCTCTATCGAACGAGCGCCTTCAAGGACTTCTTCAAAGTAGTGCTCGGCGGCAACTCGGCCTATGGCCGAACCCTGTGTCGGAACAGTGGTGGCCTCCATCTCCGCCCAGTATGTTTTGACACGGGCAAGGGCCATCCGCGCACCTTCTATGCACGCTGATCTCTTTACAGCATCGACGCGTGGCACAGCTTCAAGGAATTGTTGCACTAAGCTAAAATAGCTACTCGGCCTTGGCCCTCCCGGCCATAGGTGATCCACAACGGACCTCATGGAAAGTCTGAACAACCTATGGAGCTCGGCCCAACCGATCAATCGCTCATTCAGCAGCAGCGGACGGATTGAAGCGTGAAACTGTGACCAAAATAGCTTTTCCACTTCGGGACCTTTCTGATCCTTAAAGTACTCGGCTGCGTCAGCAGCACTTGCTGCCAAATCCATGTACGCGTCCGCAGAACTCCATAGCTGGTCCAGAGGAGCATATTTCGGATCTCCGAACTTAGTCCGCAACAAGAAGGGCTTCCCAGACACGATATCTGCAGCTTGATTCAGCTCCTCCTTCGTCGCTCTAATTTTGGAGCGAGCTTCCTTGGCAGCCACCCGGGCCTTCTCTAGGTCCGTCGCCTTCGCTCGGTTTTTTTCTTCAAGAAGCCGGTAACGGTCAGCAGCATTTTTTAACTCTACGGCCATCTTGGCTATTTTTTCCTTGCTCTCGCAATCTGCGGCCTGTTCGGCCCTTAACTCTTCGGCCGCCTTTAAAGCGGCCGCATTGCTACTCCTTGCTTGCTCCTTGGCTCAGGAAAGCTCTGCCCGAAGGGTCTTCACGGTGGCAGCTCCATCTACAGTCACAACATGTTAACGATACTGGCATCATGCTGCTCTTATTATGTGACGATCACCAGAAAAATCACTCACCCTGTGCCTCGTCAAGCCGCTTGTTAACAAGCACGATGTTGGCATCTGCCGCATCCAGTTGCCGCTTTAATTCGACAAAACCATCAGTCCGGCTCACCACCGGAGCTTCAACTACCAGCACATATAGGCGATCTGGTTATTACCTGGGACTATGATCCTCTGTTTGCCGCCATTCCCGACGACAACCAGAGTCTCAGGGGCTACTATCTGCATGGGCATACCTAATGTATGCGGTACTGTTAAAGGCATATATTGTTTCACGTACCTCGAAGCCTTTCAGCAGACTCATAAAAGCTTCGTGCAGACCGCTTTCAGCGGATGAAATCCTTTCAATTACCGTACCCATTAGCGTATGATGCGCTTCCAAGACGACAGCTTGCCCCAGAAGATCCTTCGGCGCGTCCGACCGCACACTGTACGGACCCTTGCTGTCGCTCCCCTCAGGAGCCGGATACTGGGGATGCCGGGCAGCTAAAGGGTTATCCTCTAGCCCTAATGGATCCGGAGATACCCTTCACGGCGACACTTCAAGGTCGCCCGCATCTTGAGTTGGGGAGTCCGGGGGAGGCGTTTCGCTCTCCATCATGTCCGGAAGAAGATCCCCCGAAGATAAACTCTGTCGAGAAGGGATGCGATCCGGACTATAATTTATAAGTATCGATTATTGTCTTCGGAAGTAAGATAGGATATCTTCACTATTAAGTACTTTTTGATTACTTACAGCTCGGTAGAGGGCTGATCCCCGCGCGGACATTGTGCGGCCAGAATACCCTCCGAGGCAGGACCCTCTGGCGGAGATTTCTTCTCCCGTTTGGAAACCTTAGTTTCTGGATCTTCAGAGGTAGTCCTCTTCCTTCCCCGGGGAGAGAGAATGTCAGATTCTCCCCCTTGGTTATCCTCCCTCGCGGAGGCGCTCATTCCCTCGATTGGAATAGATAGCGATGGAGGCCCGCTTTCGCCCTCTTTATTCCCCCCTTCATCTTCCTTTGAGGGCACTAGACAAGGTGCTGGCTCGAGCATCTTTTCCAGCACCGGATTGTCCAAACCCTCAGGAAGGGGAACCGAACACCGGATCAGCTTCGCCTTTGTTATCCAGTCCTGTTCAAAGAGCGATTCTTCAGAATGATGTCATGATAAATAAAAGGATAGTGTGTTCGGCCATGGGATTACTTACTTGGGCAGCGGGGCGGTTGCAGCTTAGGCCCACGTCCTCGGTGGTGTCCGGACACTCTATTTGGGGTCCGAAGAATGGTTTGTACATCTCCTCGTGCGTCATGCCGAGGAAATTCTGAATAGTGTGCGGTCCTTCCGGGTTGAATTCCCACATACGGAGGGGTCGGCGTTTGCAAGGATGGACTCGACGAACCAGCATGACTTGCATTACCATAACCAGACTGAAATCTCCCTCGAAGAGATCTCGGATACGGCTCTGCAGTATTGGCACGTCCTTGGCTGGACCCTAGCTCAGCCCCCTGCTAATCCATGACATCAGTTGTGGTGGGGGGCCCGAGCGAAAGGCGGGGGCAGCTACCCATTTGGCACTTCGGGGGGGCTGTGATGTAAAACCACGCCCGCTGCCACAATCCGGACACCTCTGGAAAGGAACCCTTTGGCCATGGAGCGTCAGCAATTTTGCTTATTAAAGCACCTCCGCATGCTGCGTACTGCCCCTCGACCGTCTTCGGCTTCACATCGAAGGTCTTGAGCCACAGGCCGAAGTGAGGGGTAATGCGGAGGAAGGCCTCACATACAACAATAAATGGCGAGATGTGAAGAAGGGAATCCGGGGCCAGATCGTGAAAATACAGCCCGTAATAGAACATAAGACCCCTAACAAAGGGATCCAGAGCGAGGCCTAGTCCTCGGAGGAAGTGGGAGACGAACACGACGCTCTCTTTGGGTTCGGGAGTAGGGACGACCTGCCCTCGGGCGGGCAGCCTATGCAAAATTTCGGCGGTCAGATATCTGGCCTCCCTCAACTTCTTGATGTCCTCCTCTGTGACGGAGGAAGGCATCCACCGGCCTTGAAGGCTGGATCCAGACATGATTGAAGGTCCGAAGCGCCTGACCTGAGCTTTGGGTGTTAGAACTCGAGGCGGGGAAAGGATTCGATTGAGCGCGGGAGGGAAAAAAGAAAAAGCCCTGTCCCTTTATAAAGAGGGTGAATATCAGGAGTCCCCCTCGTGGTCGTTTGAGACTTACCTAAGATCTAGGAGTCATACCAACAGGCACGGTTGGGTTACCCACGTTTGTATTGACGAGAATCCCGTGATAAGGGAAACACGATCTCCACTTTGACAAGACGTGTCAAGAAACCGCCTCGCGTTATATGCGGGGCTGGTTAAAGAAAAACGGTTCAAATAATGACCGGGCCGTGGCGTGATGTCATGCTATCAAAACGTGTCAGCAGATTAGATTTGTGAAAATATTATTCTCTCTACGATGGTGTGTGAAACTTATTTTGCAGGGTCGAACACTATCCTTATATTCAAACTCTTCCATGGTGTATTCGGAGGAGGAACCCGCCTTGCAATGCCGAAGATAACACTGCGCGCCGGACTCATCGTCATTGAAGCCTGATTAGGGGGTCCCCGGACAGCCGGACTATATCCTTTGGCCGGACTATTGGACTGTGAAGATACGAGATTGAAGACTTCGTCGCGTGTCCGGATGGGACTCTACTTGGCGTGAAAGGCAAGCTAGGCAATACGGATATGCAAATCTCCTCCTTTGTAATCGACCTTATGTAACCCTAGCCTCCTCCGGTGTCTATATAAACCGGAGGGTTTTAGTCCGTAGGACAACAGACAATCATACCATAGGCTAGCTTCTAGGGTTTAGCCTCTCTGATCTCATGGTAGATCTACTGTTGTAATACTCATATCATCAAGAACAATCAAGCAGGAAGTAGGGTATTACCTTCCTAAAGAGGGCCCGAACCTGGGTAAACATCATGTCCCCTGTCTTCTGTTACCATTGACTTTAGACGCACAGTTCGGGACCCCCTACCCAAGATCCGCCGGTTTTGACACCGACAGGCGTGGTCAGTCCCAAGGTCCTGTGGACAGGCTGTTGCGCAGGAGGACGACGGACGTCACAGCGGAGCTTCCCGTCGACGAGGTGGAGAACGAAAAGGACCACAATGGCGAAGCGAAATTAGTCCCGCGGGTCAACGCCCAGGCCACTCACGCCCGCAGTCGAGCAACTGCCCCGCGCATATCACGAGCAGTCGCCCGATCCTGATCGAAGCACCCTGATATCGTGTGGTAATTTTGCAATCTGCCACACAGTTGTCATATACATATTTTGATATCAAATATATGAAACTACATTTCATAATGAATCTAACAATATTGATTTTGCATTGTGGATATTGATAATTTTTTCTATAAATTTGGTCAAAGTACTTTAACTTTGGACAAAACTTATATACAGATTAAAATGAACCGGAAGAAGTACGTCTGGTGACCCTATCCGTGGTAAGTAACCCCAACAGGCGTCGCGCACAGACGCAAATTCGGTCCAAATTCGGTTTTGGATTTCTGTCCGTTTCGACTCAAACGGATTGGAGCGGGGGCTGACAGTCAAATCCTAGTGAAGACACTACAGGGAGAAGCATCCTTCGGCTCAGCCCTTCTGCGATAAGAGGCGCCGGGCGAGAGATGCTCCCATGGGCGGCCACGGCCTCCTCCTCCTCCTCCGCCGCCGCCGCTCTTCTCCATGCCTCTCCACTCCCCGCCTCCCACCGCGCTGCACTACCTCGCTACCGTCCGTCTCCCTTTCTTCCACCGCCGCTCTCAATTGGCTTCCGTTCCCCGGCACGCGCCCTCCCTCGCGGCGGCGACGCCTTCTGGGAGGAACCAGACGACGGCTCCGGGAGCGACTACGAGGATGAGGGAAAGCAAGCGACCGGACAAAGAAGCTCTCCTTTCCCTTCCCCCTTCCCGCTCTCCAGGCTCGTTGCAACGCGGCAGCAGGAGCGTCAAGAGCAGGAGCTCCGGAGAGGTATCGATTGGGTCTCCGAGCGAAATTTACTCCTCCGAATTTTCTTTATGTGCTTCTGGTCTCCCAGTTTGCACTCTGAAAAAGAGTGTGCTGTTTATGCCTCTCAATTCTCATTTCAGTATTTTTGCTGTTACTGTTTTTTGAATTGTACACCTTATTGTGCTGCTATTCTGTTTGTCTAGAAATCGAGCTTCTCTTAACGCCAGAAGAAGAGGCTATCTTGGATCAGAATGAGACTGCTGATGTCACCAAAATTTCATCAGTTAAGTGTGTTTCACTGTCTTCATACCATTTTGAGTGTTCCCCACTGTCTTGGAGAGTTGTTCTTTATCAGGTTTAGTGCTGTTTGGGACTTTAGGTGGTTATATGCTAGTTGTAAAAGTAAAATGCAGTGAGTTGGCGATGACTGGTTTCTTCACCGACGCTAGCCCAGCGTGACATCTGTTACCATTTTGTAAGCTGATTTCGACATCATGCCTCGTTTGGCTGTGTGCATCACATTGGATGACGCATGGACTGGAAGGATGATCTTTCTAACTTATAAACATACCTATTTTTGACATCTGAGTAATGAGTAATGTAGATGCGTGAACTGTCGGAATGTTGGATGTTGATTCTAACCTCTGAAATTGCATTGCTTGGTGCAGCCAAAATGGCATCCGCTTCATACATACGCATTGGCGCTGCAGATACCTCTGATGGACAAGCTGCTCGACAATGGTGTTGATATCGATTTAGTTGATAAAGTAGGTCCTGCTTAATTCGTTGTGATGCCTGTCCAAAACGCCATCTAGGATAGTAGTGCTAATATTGGTGGTGTTGTTGATACAGGATGGTTTCACTCCTCTTCACAAGGCGATAATAGGCAAAAAGGAGGCTGTCATTAGCCATCTCCTAAGAAAAGGAGCAAATCCTCATGTCACAGATAGGGTAACCGGCAATATCCTTTTTATGATTTATATTTCTCTAGTCCCATAATAAAGTGGAAGATACTAACTGAACTTGGATAGTGGCATTTACACTTGTCAGATGGATTTGGTTCCTCACTAGCAACAATGCAGTTCGCATCTTGAAGTTTAAGACTACTAGTAGAGTGCCCGTGCGTTGCTACGGGCTTAAGAAAAAATTACCATCTTGTAATCTTCAAAATTATGTTGAACATATTATAACCTAATAAAAGGGAGGATGAAAATACCATATTGCAATGTTCAATATCTTTTATCATTGATCAGCGAGGAATAACAATAATCGTTCTGTACATGCAAGATACTTAGTAAAGAACTTCTCTGATACATTTTTTCTTTTACTTCACTGCATGAAATGTATTCGGTACATCGGCATATATCATGCTTGTTCTTTGCACCTATAGTTTTGTTCTACTCACCTATTCCATTCTCTGAAGAATGGTATATGGCTATATCGACTCCATTGGAGAGAATACACTATGGAATCCCTGTGTCAATGTTAAATAATCATGTAAAAAGGAAAGAGAATAGAAGTAAAAGTGAGTCTACTGATCAGGTAGTATTATGGCAACTACCTCGCTGATCAGGTAGAAGCTTTCCAGACAGCTTATCCTTGAAGGTATCAAGTCGTGCATCAAGCATTACTATGTTTCCTTATAAGTTGAAGTGAAGAAATTATAAGCAAGAGTACTAACGACCAACAGTGGCGAGCCTCTTGCTCTTGCAAGAATGTTTATTGAACAATTAGTTGCATATGCGGCTCAGGTGGAAGATGAATGCCCCTCACGCAACATTGCCGTTGCGCGAAGTGGTAAATTCCCCTCTCCTCCACACCCTTCCCTTCCTCCATTTTGTCCGTGGCTATGTCATGTTGCTCGGCCTCCAGAAAACTTGGTTGCGCGAGTCTTGGGCACTTTTTGACCCGGGACCCACCAATCCGCCACATCTTATAGTGATGCTGCTCCACTCTCATGGCGATGGCAGTGACTTCACTGTTTCTAAGACAATAATAACTCTGTTTCATGAGCAACTAAATTTCAAGACATTTAGGAGCTCTGCTCGACCTTTGTAAGAAATGTACCACAATATTTGCTATAATGATATTACTACATCTATGTTTTTCAGAAGTACAATCAAAATCAAAATTAACAAACAACAGCTTGGTCATTAATTAGACAATCAATGCTCTTGTAAGACTGCAGGTTCGGTTAAGCCACTACTTAACTCACCATGAAACAGTCATGTTTTCCTTTCCTCTTTGAAGTACCAAAGTTGCAGCCTCTATTTTACGCATTGGTTGTCGCTGCAGTAGCAGCAGCACCACCAACAAATTAGAAGAGGTGCGGTGGCATTACTGAACTGAAGTCAAACAGTACACGACATACACATTAGATGGGTCAGTGCAAATTCACCTCCCACCATACATGCTTCTTTTTCTCTTCCAGACACAGTAGCGGTGGCAACTGGCAAGCACATACACATACACCAACAGCGGCAGCAAATACGCACATGTATCTATAGTGATGTCCCTTCTGGTTTCCTTTTCTCTTCCAGACACAGCAGTGGTAGCAAGCACATATGCACACATCAGCAGATAACGAATGTTTCTACTACACAATATCTAATGTGACTTGTTGCTCTTTGTCTCTCCTATAACATTGAAAGTTTTCTAAATCAAAGCTTATGCAAGAAAACAATGTAAAGATCATTTCGAAAATCAAAGGCATACACTGAAAATATATATTTAAGATGATCCTTCAAACCAGGTAGTAGGAGTGTAAATCCGAAGGGCAAATAAAAGAGTTCTACCATCGGCAATTCATGCACCTCTAAAAAATGTATTCAAATGAACATGCCCTACATGATATTGCACTGCGAATATAGGAAGATAGAGGGCAGACATGAGAGCATTATCACCCTTTAATTCAAGGCCACCCTTTGTCTAATTAAGTTGCTACGTGTCTGCATAAATATTCATCGTTTATAAAACTATGGAAAAGCAAACCTTTGACTTACCAATGTAAATGCCGCAATGTGAGCTAGCACTTTATAAATTTGTTTGCCGAGATCCAAAACGCCATACACATTAAACAATATGTCTAAAATCCTTTGAATATATACCCACTTTATAAAAATAATAATAATGATATGGCAGCGACCAAACATCAGTCGTTTTGACGCGTGTTTGCACCGGCTGAATATTACATGCACCATATTGTGCTCCCCACTTTGTCCCCTCCTCCGACTCTTGTGACCCCTCCAACGCCAACCTATCCTCCCCCCCGCGCACCGCCACACGCGTTGCCCCACCCCACCCTGCCCGTGCATGTTAGAAATTTAATCTCGCAATCTTAAATACTACTCCATTGCGAGATTAAATACTACGGTGGCCTAAAAGGACTTCATTATGACCATTTCTTGTTTAAAAATTGATATATCAACCATCTAAGAAGATCAGCACATAATACTGTATGCATCTGTTTGAGCTAGTGATGCAGATCAGCAAATAGATTGCATATGCCTGCTGCTTTTGTTTCACTGTGCATATTTTTTATGTGCAAAACCAATTTATCTGTATCTCAAAGACCGATTTTCACTGTACATTTCGGAACTTACCACAAATCGCAGGTCGAATACGTGGCGCCACCTGAACATCTGCAGGAACCATACATTCAACATTCCTTGTAAACGATCATCCACCACACGCAGATCCACCCGATTCTTGTTAACTGGCCATTCAGCCTGAACTCCTTCACAAAGTCTTCTCCCTCAGGATTATAAGATTTGGATAAGTATGCTTGAACCACTTCCTGCTAGTGTAAGTAACATTGATTTGAACAAACCCAATGAGCCGTTGCCAACAAATATCTGACTCTAGTACATTTTTTACTTACTTTGCAACATCCGTTGATGTGAATGATAGAATTTTGTGGTAGAAACTAAGCACGTCCCTTGGGTTCGGCTCATCAAGCCTCAATCCAGCTTGCCTATGGAACTTATCTCCCATATCACCTTTAACTATGTTCTTGACTGTATCCACTTGCAACTTCAGGTTCTTCCCATGCGGCCTGATACAACCCTTGAACACCTACGCCGTACTCCATTCTGTGAAGGTATGCCATCGCCGGCTGCATGAACACCAGGACCAAACCATCTTGGAGAAATGCTTGCACTTCCAATCGTACAAAAAATTATTTGGACAATAGTTTGACCTGCTTGTCCTGGAGCATTGCCACTCACATGTTATGGTGGATCTGTAGTCACCTTGTCATGCCGACGAGTACTCAGACCGTCAGACCATTTAGATTCATCTCCAGAAAAAAAAACTCTTTTAGTAATGCATAGCACATTCCAATCTAAAAACTAAATTACGAACTCTGCGTTTTCGGCTAATTCAATACTCCCCATAATGTTCTCCCCCCCCCCCCCCCCCCCCATCCCAACTTCATGAATTACTTGATGACCAGCATCAACAAAAATATTGTGTCTACAACTCTACATTCATTAGTTTAGATTTCAGTCTGAACCTGGAACAGTATGAATCTGCATACCTTCTCATCATCCCAGGAACCCTCCGTTCCAGCAATCACCACGGCATCCATAGCATAGATCTGATGGGTTTGTGACTGTATTTATGACATTTTTACGCTGAAAAAACACAATAATACGGGTCAGAGTATAAGAAAATTACAGTACATGGAAGCACGTCAACTTCTGATACTATTTCAGTTCAATTTTACTAAGGTAGAAATAAAACTGACATAGTTATCCACGAACTTTTGTAGTTCAAACTGAGCCTTAGCATCACCACATGTATAGAAAAAGTCACATCAATAGTTCTTTTCATGAAGGATCTGGTAATTTTGAAAAAAGGAGCATTACCATCAAAATATAACATAGTTGGCTTTAAATCAGGAAATGTCCTTTGTGCAAGAACTTCTAGGAATAAATCCTAGCATGCAAGCTTCCACATAATGTGCTTATAGATTCAGACAATTTACCACTGTCATCATCATCGTTATCTAATGCAGTTTTCCCAAGTAAGAAAGTTACCATTTCTTCCATAGCTTCTGCAAACTCTGTGTACATTTGATCACAATGAATTATGAGTGTACTATTACACGAGCACATGCTCTTTATTAGAAGTGACTTGGGCACCGTTATTTTGTTAAAAAAACTATATCAAAGAAAATGTTAGAGCACACCATATAGGATGTTTGCTTACAGGATCGATACGTCGTTATGTGCTTAAGTTCCTAATATTTATTACAAGTAGGAAAAACTCCCAGCCAAACGATGTACTCATGACAGAAACAACACACTTTTTTGGCATTTGCTAAATAACCAGGGGAGTACATACAAAACATAAGATGTCTTGGAGCTTCAAGGTCCAACAGTATATATATTGCCTTTTGCTTACAGGATCAAAGGAGAATGTAGCACAGGACAACAATGTAACTGCATGAGAAAGAACTTAGTACCCGCTCACAAATTGCAAATTTCTGAAACTTCTCACAAATCACAATAGTTTGCATGGGATCTCCAATGCGTGGGTAATGAAACCACGAGGTTACTATTCCAAACTTCTCTACCTTCACTTTATGATTACATGCTTGATCAACTAAGAGATGATTTTGAATTAGCTTGTGCTATTTCCTCGAGAATCCTTTTGTGCAAATGGAATAAATCATCAATCATATCAGAAAGAGAAAAAACAAGAAACGAGATTATTTCAATGGCGAGCAAAGCTTTACTTGGTCCAAGAAGTGGTGGTTGCCGACCTCCTCCCTGAAGTCGAGCACCGCCATGACGTCGCCTACGGTGAGCATGTCAGCGCCGGCGTCCCGGAGAAGCGGGCTCTCCTTCCACATGGACACAACAACACCAGTTACATAAGAGGCCAACCAGGTGAATGAACCTGCAGCGCTACTCTTGACGGCGAGATCTGTCTGGCACTTCCAATGATAGTAACTGAACCAACTAAATAAAAATTAATTACCATGCCCACTGCTGCCTAAATCTCAAGTACTATTCTTGGAGTATTGCAGGAGTAAGAGCGGCATGATTTAAACGTGTGGGCATACAGTACGTTGGGTGCCGGAATTGATACAGAACCTGTTGGTGGCGTCGATGAATCCTAATGTGACGAGGAAATTCATGGCAAGGTGGTTCATGTCCTGCTTGCGGATCTTGACATTGCAGCTTCCGCTCCCATTCGTCAAATTAGGATTGAGAGGACCTGGACGTGGGCGAGGAAGGCTGTCATCGAAGGGGCGCGCAGCCCACGGCGGCGAGGACGCGGCCATGGCGGCACCTGCAGAGAGGAGCAGTTCAGAGGAGAGAGAGAGGTAGGGGAAAAGAAGAGAAGGGAGAGAGGGAGGCACGGCGGCGTGATCCAGCTGGCATCACTGCACGATCAGGCTAATTGGCACTAATCACTGTGACCTGAGACGAGTCAACCAGCCACCGCCGTTCTATAGAGAAGAGAATTTGTCAATAGATTGCTTATTTGATCTTCTCTGCTTGTGATTAATCAAAAGATTCAATTATTGATTGTTTTTTCCTAAACGTCCTTGCACTTAACGAGAATTGCTTCGTCGGAGCATGTGGGCGTGGTGAGATAAAAGGATTGCTGAAGCATCAACGGAATGAAATTCCTGGATCAAAGAAGAGAAATCTTCAATCGAGAATGCATCAACCGATCATGCAAAGGGGAGAAGAAGGTACCATGACTTCAATTTTTCTTGCACTGAATCAAGCGGCAACTACCTCATCTTTTCATCAACATCTCCAGCGGCGCCCGCGTTCATGTGCCTGCTCCCTCCTCCACGGGACGCAACGGCTTGAGCGAACACGGCAACGCGGATGAGCGGCTTGGGCTGGACGAGGCAGTGCCGCGGAACCGACCTTGCACGTGCACGGCTGCCTGGCTATCCCTGTCCAGCACCGGCGTCTCCCGGTAGGCGGCGTGTGCCGAGGTGTCCCCGGCCTCTAACAGGAGCATGCGCAGTTCAGAGGAGAGAGAGAAGGTAGGGGAAAAGAAGAGAAGGGAGAGAGGGAGGCATGGCGGCGTGATCCAGCTGGCTGCTCCCGGCGAGGTCAACAAAGCGCTCGGGCGATGTCAGACGGGAACACGCAACGGCGGCGGAGGATAGGGCTAGGAACCCTAGTCAGGGTGAGGGAGTCGTGGGTGGCGATGGATTTTTCTGTGGGCGGTGTGTGAGCGGACCGATCGTGGGGAGGTGAAAAAACCATACGAAAAAAACCAAAGAAACATGATGTTGGGAGATGGGACGAAAAAAAACCGGAACGAAAAAAAACCTGAAAGCGAGACTACCAACTGCTTCATTAAGAGTAGAGATTTCTATACATTGGCCCTTGAATTTGGTCTGCCCCATTTGCAGGATGGAGCCACACCATTACATTATGCAGTTCAAGTTGGTGCCCTGCAAACCGTGAAGCTGCTGATTAAGTACAGGGTTGATGTTAACGTTGCTGATGTTGTAAGTTGAAAGGGCACACTTCTTTTACCAGCTCAACCATTCTGAGACATTAAGTTATTTTCTCATATTTCTCATGTCATGCAGGATGGCTGGACACCACTGCATTTAGCGGTACAGAGTAGAAATCGAGATATAGCAAAGATATTGCTTGTCAATGGTGCTGATCAGACAAGAAGAACCAATGTATGGCCCTTTTGGTTTAATGTTTTTGGATCTATGATCTTTGCTTCTTATGCGCTCAGGTCCTATTTCGTGTACATTTTCATACCATTGTATGTTGCGTCACAAAATTTCGACGGTCGCCTTGAGAAATGTTCATATCCACTTTACAACTTCTTGAAGCTTGACGTTCTATCTAGACCACTATTCCTGCTATGCATATCTTGCTTTTTACTCTGAACTCATGAGCTACTGTCTAAACTACATGGGTTGATGCGTTATGTTACCTGAGGACCAAAAGATGATGCCTGAACTCTGAACTCACAAGTTGTTTGGATTTGTGTTTACACATTAC
Organism: Triticum urartu; assembly: GCF_003073215.2. NCBI lineage: Eukaryota > Viridiplantae > Streptophyta > Magnoliopsida > Poales > Poaceae > Triticum > Triticum urartu. The sequence goes on along the minus strand of NC_053028.1, from coordinate 148,039,466 downwards.
AGGGTGGGAAGACTCCATTGGACCTGAGCTTATGTTTCGGAAGGGATTTCAACTCATATGATCTGGCAAAGCTTCTCAAACTTGTTCCAGCCAACAGAGGTGTGTGAGGTTCTGTTCTGACAAAAGTTCGAGACAAAGATCAAATGTTAGAAAGTTAGTAGAACATGGGAACTCTGTCTTTAGGTGATTATTCCGATTGTTCATGGACTGTTGATCGCTCCTTTGCATCCGGATTCTAGAAGCTTATGTAGATGGAACCAGAAACATGTAGCCTGACAAGGATGAAATAGTCAGCGCTAGATGAAATTCTCCTATTTGAGGACTCCATGCAGCTTGGAACTTGGAAAATTTGCTCTGCAGTTGTTCTTATGGACATGTTGTGTAGTCTGTACATCATGCCTTGGGATAAGCAGTGGGCATACAGGAAATCAAACTACTTGAACAGGGTATATCATGTAACTGGATTAACAACATTCAGAGACGAGTTGGTGTTACCAGTTAGTACTACATGATTGCAACATTATGAAGTTGTGATTGTATTTTCTTCAAACTGTAGAATTCAGAAGAGTCATTTTCCTTTTTCATATGGGAACCTAATTTTTCATCATTATTCTCATGCTATAAAAAGCTGTCGTGTACTGTCAACGTATGAATCAACTTAAACAATTTTCATCCAACACTTACAGATTTGCGTAAATACGAACATTCACAAAATGCAACCTGATACCAATTTCCAAACAGAAATATTAGTTCTCAAACATGCAAATTACTAGAACATGGGACTCCAGAGAACTCACATCATTTGAGAGTGCACTCATAGCAATCTTCCAGAATTTTTCGTAAAGTAGAGCCAAACATTCAAGATAGCAGAGCTACGTAAGACTACTGCATAGTGAAATTATGCTACACAAATGTATAGAAATGGCACAAATCCATCTAGCGAAGTCCAGGAAAGTACACTGGTGCTAAGAGCTTAGTAACTTCCAAAATTGCTTATTCCTCTTGCAAGGAGATGCGCCTGAAGATGGCCTGGAAAGTCTGCCCTCCATTCCTCGCGACCTTCTGGCCTTCTTCGGTGGCACTAGACAGTAGCTTCACAACTGGATCGACTTTTATCTCTTCCTCTGGAACAGCTTCGAAGAGTGGGTGTTTCTCCAGACATGTGCGCATCCATATACCAAGCTCCTCTACATCAGTAATAGTGTATATGATTCCTCCCGCTTCCATCACGTAAGCGTATTCATCGAGCAAATGCATGCTAATCACCCTCCTCCGGTGGTTCTTCTCCTTGAAGTGAGGATCAGGGAACAGGAAGAACATTTTGGAGAGCTGAGCCTTTCCAAAGTAGTTAGGAATGTATTTCATTGAATTGGTGCGCACAACGGATATGTTGTCATATTGTCCTGGATTTGATGCTCTCAAAGCCAGAACCCTCTCTTTGACATACTCAGTCACCTGTATCAAAATTTGACAAACAAAACAATCAATCATAAACCTTGAACTACTCAACTAGAGTAAACAAGTAGTTTGAAAGAGGGGAAGTTTTCACTTCTTCGCTATGTACAAATCCATGGTATTATACCATCACATACCAAATTAAGCATGGTTGTGTAGCAGAAATTCATGTCCATTATCAGAAACAAATCAAATAAACTATTCACATATTTGGCCTACTAATAAAATGCATAATGTGCATTCTTTTTTTTCTTACTTGGATCAAGGGAGATATGCCCAAAGCAATATCAGGCACTCCACCAGGGATGGCACATGCATTTTGTATGAACTATGTATCGATGTCCATGACCTTGCAGTTAGCACTTGGTAAAAGTTCTGAGTATATGATAGTTTTAATCGCTTGTTGTTACTTGTTACCTATGACTATACACTTCAACATCAACTCTTCCAGGCAGCAAAGCCAAATTGAAGCAAGAGCATCAAAATTACCTTGTCCCTGAGCTCCATGCCAATCATGAGCTTGTCGGGGAAGAGCGGCGAGAGCCCGACGAGCAGCCCACCAAACCCGCACCCGACGTCAGCGAAGCGGATCCGGGGCGCCTCCGCGTCCCCGTCCCCATCACCGTGCTCGCCCTTGTCGGCCGGGAAGTAGCGCGGGTAGTGCTGCGAGAGGTCGACGTCGTCGGGCGATATCGGGATCGGGAAGTGCGAGTCGCTGAGCGGGTTGCTGTGCGCGCGCGCCCGGTAGAAGCGCTTCCGCGGGAGCTTCCCGGACCCCTGCTGCCCGCCGCCGTTCGCGCCGCTGGTCCTCGTCATCTGGCCAAGGCCGCGTGGGGCAGCGTCGGGCTCCCCGCCTGCTTCGTCTGGGTTAGGCATTACAGCAAACACCTTGTAAGCCGCGGTTCGACGAGGGCGCGATTCGATTGGACGAGGGTGGTATTGGGAGTCGAGAGAGGGAGATACAAACCGGGGGGTCGTAGGAGGCTGCGCCTCGCCGGTGAGCCGTCCGTGGGGGTGCGCGCGCGCTGGGGACGAAGGTGCGAGGGGGCGGACTGCGGGCTGAGCCGCCGGAGCTGCGTGTTAGGGCTTCGGCGCTGGAGGGGAAGGGTCAGGGAGCGACGAGTCTGGTCGGGGATTGGGCCGCGCCGTGCATGTGACAAGGAAGAAAAATCAGGCCGACGCGTGGGAACAAATCTGGCACGGCCCACGGCCCACAATGCCACGTTTACTTAACGGGAAGCAACTAGTTAACGAGCGCTCCTTCGGGAGCCTCGCAACGATCAGCGTCACTTGACGCGTTCTCAGTCATTCGTCACGTGTCGCGCTCTGAACGCTTCCTTCGGATTTTGTTTTTTTTTTTTTCCGCATGCGTTTTCAGCTTTATAAATTGTTTTTTTGGTTTTTTCGACGTTTTGGTTTTCCTCCGGTCTTCCTTAGCTTTTCGAGCAAAAAAATTTGTTTTGAAAAAAAATTGCATGAAAAAAACGCATTTTTTCCCTTTCGCAAGTCACGATTTTTTTCCGCGAGAGTCACGGTCGTGCCTTTTGAAAACGAAAAAAAAACGCGTTTTCTGTTTTTCTTTTCTTTCGCGAGAGTCATGATTTTGCTTCCGCGAGAGGCATGGTTGTGCTTTCACGAGAGTCACGGCCGTGCCTCTCAGAAAGGAAAAAAATAAGTGTTTTTTTTTCTTTCGCGAGAGTCATGGTTTTGCTTCCGCGAGAGGCGCGGTTGTGCTTTCGCGAGAGACACGGCCGTGCCTTTCGGACACGAAAAAAAACGCGTTTTCTGTTTTTTTCTTCCACGAGAGTCATGGTTTTTCTTTCATGAGAGGCACGGGCGTGATTTCACGAGAGGCACGGGCGTGCCTCTTTCGGAAAGAGAAAAAAACCATGCTCCCGATTTTGGTTTTTTCGCCCGGTTTTTTTCATCCGTTTTTTCGTGGAAAAAAAAAGTTCGTCAAAACCTATCAACATAAGATCTAGTTTTGAAGATCTTGACGTGGGGAATCCAATAATGAAAACGTTTCGAGATTTGGACGCACGGTTTAAAAGATAAACCTTTTTAAATAAACGAATCTACGAAAAAAGAGAAAACTCACAAGTTGTGACAAGTGGCGTACTGCATGTGCGCCACTTATCACGACCTGGAAAAGTGGAGTGTTCTTTGCAACGAGTACTCCTTAATTAGTGATTTCGAGCAATTCCGTGCCGGCCCGTGTGCCGCGCCTCCAGGCCCGGACACGGCCCCTTTAGTGAACAGGCCGGCCCGCTGCATGTTTAGCCCGTGTGTGGGCTGCATACTTCGGCCTAATGGGCTATTTTGGTGCCACTTAGGATATTTTTGCCTCTATAAATCAAATTTAAACGGATCGTGTCGTGCCGAGCCAGGCACGGCTCAAGGGGTGCCTCGTGCCGGGCCAGGCCCGTGACGAGCCGAGCACCTGTGTTCACTTGGCCAGGTTTGGTGGGAATATCCTGGGAGCTCCTAGTTGGCGCCTTCTGTGCCGGTTACCTTAAGTGGCGCCTGTAAGGCGTCGTTGCTGGGCTGTTTCTTCGCTGGTCCAAGTAGTTGCGCGTTTATACTGTTTCTTTCGACTGTTTCTTCGTTCTGCTGTTTGTTCGTTCTGCTGTTTCTTCTAACTTTCGACAATACAATTCGAACTGCAAATTTCTTTCCGAATATGTATGAAATAAAATATGCTTGAACAAAATATGGAACAAACTTTTTTAACAATGGAAAAATCTCCATAAGTCACAGAAACCTGCTGATTGAAATCTTTAAGAATTTGGATCTGGCTTCCAGTAATTTAGTTGTTTGAAAGAAAAATTCTTTGTAAGAAGTACAACTAAATTTAGAAATTAATGCTCTGGACAGATTTCGAGCATGTGCGGTTTCACTAACAAACGAGTTCTGCTAACCACTCGGACTACTTACGACTAGTGATAGGTAACAGCGCAAATTATGTAATAACAGTGTTGCAGTGCTATTTTATTGGACAAAACTGTACCAATTACTATTTTTTGAATTATTTGACAAACAAAAATCGTGAATTTGAATAGGTTCATAGATTTCAAACAAAGTTCATCGATTTTCAAGAAAAGTTCACAAACTTGAAAAACGTTCATCAATTTTCAAACAAAAGTTCATCATTTTTGAATATGTTCATCGAAATTTGAAAAAAGTTCATCAAAATTGAAAAAAGTTCATGGATTTCAAAATTAGTTCATAAATTTTCAAGAAAAGTTCACGAACTTGAAAAAAGTTCATCAATTTTTAAACAAAAAGTTCAGAAAATTTGAAAAAGTTCATCGAAATTTAAAAAAAGTTCATGGATTTTCAAAAAAAGTTCATCAATTTTCTAGAAAAGTTCACAAACTTTAAAAAAAGTTCATTGAGATTGAAAAAAGCTCATGAATTTTCGAAGAAAGTTCATCGAGTTTGAAAAACAAGTTCATGATTTTTTTCGAAAATTTCACAAAAATTGAAAAAAAGTTCATGGATTTTTGAAAAGTTCACAATTTTGGAAAAAGTTGACTAGATTTGGAAAAAAGGTTCGTCAAATTTGGCAAGAAATCCTTGATTTTTTTAAAAAAGTGCATCATTAACAAAAAAGTTCATTGCATTTGAAAAAAAGTCCATTCAAAAATACAGAAGGAACAGATTCAAAGGAAAAAGGAACACAGGATTAAAAAAATGAAAAAAATAAGAATACCCGGATAACAACCGCCCCGGAAATGACCAATGAACTGTGAAAAAACCGGCTTGGGAAGTTTTTTGACGCTTCCCAAAACCAAGGGATTCCCGCGATTGAAGATACCAATAAAAACAAACAAAAAAACCAGTTACGAAACAGTGGTTGTTCGATGACCTAGTGGTGGCTGTGTTGGGGTCGCTGCAACTGATCGTGAGTTCGAACTTCCACGGCGCACATTTTTTGAACATTTAAACAGAAAAGAAGAAGATATACATGGGCCGGCCCAGGTCACAGCGGCTGCAGGCGCCCGTTTGCGGAATGCCCTATAACGGGCGCCTGCAGTGCTAAATAGGAAATGCCGAATATCCTTTTTAGACAATTTGGCTTCGTTTCCTGCATGGGCATATTTCTTGGCCCATGAGTCATGGATACAAAAAAATGACACAACAAGCTCGCAAACAATAATCATCGTGCACCGTTAGTCCACGACCTCTCTCTCTCTCTTGTGGGCGAGGGAGCAAATTAGAGCCAAAACCTAGTGCACAATCATAGGATAGTGCATCAACGAATGTAGACAGTGGTCGGCGGTAAGTGGAAGATGGCGGGTCATGTGTTCAGTTTATGGTTGGTGGTTAGCGGTATAGTTTCCTTTTCTGGCATCATCGTCGAGGTGGGGTGCCAGATTTAGAATTTGATGGCGTGACTCGGGTGTTACCCTGACCAGATTCTTCTAACGACAAATGTTTCGTCTTTGGTAAGTTACTTTGGAGGTCCGAGGTTCGAAAAACTTCATATTGGTGATGGAGCCGCATCGAGGTCGAGTGAAGAGGTGATCCATCACATTTTCTTTTGGTGGATCTTGCTCCCCTGCTGGGGTGGTGTAGGAGGCGGGTGATGGGCGTTGGAGTCATACTCAAGGAATTATTCGATCTTGATCATAATTTTCCTTCATGGCTGATGGCCTTTGTGCAAAGCCTAGAGTCTTATTGTCTTTCCAGTTTTGTCATGTAGATGTTTAATTACATGGCTTATAACTTGATCTTATTAAAAAATGAAAAGAAGGATATACCCCCGGCCTCTGCATCAGAACGATGCATGCATTCATTTTATTAATTATTCACAAAGACCTTACAAAGTAATACATCAGTATGCCTGAAGCCAGCACCTTGGCAACACACATATCGCTACTCCTACCTCCTTGATGAAGGGGTGTAAAATGTCTGAGCCTAATACAAACAGACATCGCACCAAATCCTAACATCTAAAGCCGGATGCCCCAACCAAGCCACAATGCTGGGAGTGGGTCACACACCGTCTGGCGCACTGTCAGATACCGCCACCACCGCCAACCACTGATCCATCTCCATAGCAGGTACGGATGCACCAACCTTGCCAGGCCTGTCGTCGACGCCACCTTGGCGTCAGACAACAACACCATCATGCGTGTGTCCATCCACATGCGCCCATCGTAGAAACTCCATAGCACCATGCCGCCGTGATCCGCCGTCGGCCTTGCGGTAGATGTAACACCGTTCCTCCTCTTATCCCCGCCAGCCGTCACTTGCTCCAAAACGATGCCCTCGGGAGGGAAAGCGATACTGAGAACGCCATCATCGTCCAATCTGGGATACCCGGATCTAGGGTTTCCCTTGAAGTATCCTGAACCTGATGACGCAAACTGCAACGACGATGCCTCGACAAGCAAACGACATCAAAGACGTTGACATCGTCGGTCATGACCGAAATCAGCATGATTTTCATCGGCAGTTGCGCCATCGGGCGTGCACCGCCGGCTTCGTGATACGTCTAGTGGGAAATCGTTTGCACCGCCGGATTCGTGATACATCTAGTGAAACAGATCTATTTGATCTCATGCATCCGGCTAGGCCCTATTGGCAGTACAGCGGACTCGTCGTGGCCTTCCGCCATCCATCGGCAGCTCGTCCCTTCCTAGAAGCAGGTAGACGCGGCCTCCCTACTCGTGAAGTTGTTTTTTATCAAGAGAGAGAGAGAGAGAGAGAAACAGATCTATTTGATCTCATGCATCCGGCTGGGCCCTATTGGCGCGACTAGCAAAAGAGCCTGTGCGTTACAATGGAAGAGAAAACATAACACACGTTCTTAACTCAAGAACTATCACTCAAGACCACAATATGCCCATCTCCTTTATTTTTGCGAGGCATCATATTTGCGTTGCCGCTTATCCTCCTTCTCACCCTCGGCGGCGATGGCCTCGGTGTTCTCCTCAAAACAACAAAAAACGTGTGTTGAATATGGTTAATCCTAAGGCGTCTCTCTCTCTCTCTCTTCCTCTCTCTCTCTCGCTCGCTTTCTCTCACTCTCACGATGGGATATCTGTTGTTTTCCCCTGCGACATTTTTTAGAGGTATGCATGTGTAGTTATCAATGTTTTTTTTCATATGTGGTTATAGTGGGGTGTTTATTTGCAATCCGGATCGCCGCCGGTATGAAAAAAATAAATCTTGCGCTATAAATTATAAGTTTGCTTCCATAACAATATTTTAAAAATATTTAACAGGTAAAATTAACATCATATTTAGATTTCACACATTTTTCTAATAAAATTTCATATATAATATGTTAAAATCAAAGTTACGGTTTAAAAGATACAGATACTTTAGAAAATCATTTGGTTTGACTCAAATATATTCCAAAATAATATTTAAAAATACTTAACAGGTAAAATAATCTCATATTCATATTCTACATATTTTTTTAATCAAATTTCATATTAACATGTTTAAATCGGAGTTACGGTTTAAAAGATATGGATGATTTTAAAAAGCATTTGTTTGACTTAAATATGATCCGCGAATGAATTACCTAAAACATCAGGGGGGGTTTCGAAAAATGTAAAATAACGGTTCGGGTGTGACTTAAATCCGGACGGCGGGTTGATTTCAAGAAAAGACATGGACTTTTGTGTAAAATACGAAAATAACGATTCGTTTTAACTTAAAACGGGACTGTGGGTTGAATTCTCTAAAATAGAGGGAGTTTTCTGAAAAATGCCATGACGGACGAAAGAAATCCAATTTGCTTTATTATTAGGTAAAGATTAGTGGAACGATTATATTGACCAGGGGCCTCACCGTAACGAGCGTCCGCTTCTGGTGCATCCGTCTGCAGTTTTCTTACGATAGGATCAGACGAGCCAACTAAAAAGCCAGCAATCCAGCGCATGACCGGATCGTATCAGGGTTTTTTCACCGATCGGGGCCCCTACGATTTGCGGGGCCCTGTGCGATCGCACCGCTCGCACACCCTCCTCGACGGGCCTGGGAAACACCATGGTACGCTCCGGTACTGATGCAAATGATATGTTTTTTTATTAGTTGCATAAAAAGTATAATCCTTTTTCTAAAACAAAGTTGACCTACTTTTGTAACCATATTTTTTGGGTTAATTGGATTAATACCAATCGAATTCTGGCAATTCTGAGAAATGCCACTGCAATTTCTAAACTTTAAAAAATGCCACTAGAAATGAAATTTTTCAAAGTTTGAAAATTGCAGTGGCATTTCTCGGAATCGCCAGAATTTGAATGACATTTATCCAATTTTTTATTGTTCCGTGATGTTATATTATCATTCTTGAATGTTTTACAATGATTTTATACTCATTTTATATCATTTTTGGTACTAACCTATTGACATAGTGCCAAGTGCCAAGTGCCAGTTGTTGTTTTCTGCATGTTTTTTACATTGCAGGAAATCAATACAAACGAAGTTCAAACGCAGCAAAAAATTTTGTGAATTTTTTTGGACCAGAAGACATCCATTGGGCCGGAGAAGCACCTGGGGGTGCTCCGAGGGGAGCACAACCCACTAGGGAGAGCTTGGGGGCCCAGGCGTGCCAAGGTGGATTGTGCACACCTCGTGTGCCCCCTGAACCACCTCTTTGCTCTATAAATACCCCAATATTCCATAAACCTAAGGGAGTCAACAAAAATCAATTCCAACCACCGCAAGTTCCAGAAACCATAAATCCAATCTAGACACCAACACGGAGGGGTGCATCATGTCCATTGGTGCCTCTTCGATGATGCGTGAGTAGTTCTTTGTAGACCTATGGGTCCGTAGTTAGTAGCTAGATGGATTCCTCTCTCTCGTTTGATTCTCAATACAATGCTCTCTTGGAGATCCATACGATGTAACTCTTTTTTGCGGTGTGTTTGTTGGGATCCGATGAACTTTGAGTTGATGATCAGATCTATCTTTTTATCCATGAAAGTTCTTTGAGTCTTCTTTGATCTCTTATATGCATGATTGCTTATAGCCTCGTATTTCTTCTTTGATATTTGGGTTTTGTTTGGCCAACTTCATCTATTTATCTTGCAATGGGAAGAGGTGCTTTGTAATGGGTTCGATCTTACGGTGCTTGATCCCAGTGACAGAAAGGGAAACGACACATATGTATCGTTGCTATTAAGGATAACAGGATGGGGTCTATTTCTGCATAAATAGATCTTGTCTACATCATTTCATCGTTCTTACTGCGTTGCTCCGTTTCTCCATGAACTTAATACACTAGATGCATGTTGGATAGCGGTCGATGTGTGGAGTAATAGTAGTAGATGCAGGCAGGAGTCGGTCTACTAATCTTGGACGTGATGCCTATATAATTAATGATCATTGCCTGGATATTGTCATGATTAATTGAAGTTCTATCAATTGCCCAACAGTAATTCGTTCACCCACCGTTTGCTATTTTTCTCGAGAGAAGCCACTAGTGAAATCTACGGCACCCGGGTCTCTTCTTTATTATATTTGCTTTTGCGGTCTATTTTCCTTTGCTTTGTTTTTAGATCTATTAAACCAAAAATACAAAAAAAACCTTGTTGCACTTTATTTTATTTGCAATCCAGTTATCCAATCTATTACAACTTTACCCCGTCCGTTTGCCAATTTCTGGCGTCGTTACCCGAGAGGGATTGACAACCCCTTTAACACATCGAGTTGCGAGTATTTGTCATTTGTGTGCAGGTGTTGTTTACGTAGTGTTGCTTGGTTCTCCTATTGGTTCGATAACCTTGGTCTCATCGCTGAGGGAAATACCCATCATCGCTGTGTGCTACCTCATGAGCACTGCGTTGGATTTCCTTGAAGAAGAAAGGATGATGCAGCAAAGTAGTGTAAGTATTTCCCTCAGTTTTTGTGAACCAAGGTATCAATCCAGTAGGAGGCTACGTGTGAGTCCCTCGTACCTGCACAAAACAAATAACTCCTCGCAACCAACGCGATAAGGGGTTGTCAATCCCTTCACGGTCACTTATGAGAGTGAGATCTGATAGATATGATAGGATAATATGTTTGGTATTTTTGTGATAAAGATGCAAAGTAAAATAAAAGCAAAGTAAAAAAGCAAAGGAAATAACTAAGTGTTGGAAGATTAATATGACGAAGATAGACCCGGGGGCCATAGGTTTCACTAGTGGCTTCTCTCAAGAGCATAAGTATTTTACGGTGGGTGAACGAATTATTGTTGAGCAATTGACAGAATTGAGCATAGTTATGAGAATATCTATGTATGATCATGTATATAGGCATCACGTCTGAGACAAGTAGACCGACTCCTGCCTGCATCTACTACTATTACTCCACTCATCGACCACTATCCAGCATGCATCTAGAGTATTGCGTTCATGAAACAGAGTAACACCTTAAGCAAGATGACATGATGTAGAGGGATAAATTCATGCAATATGATAAAACCCCATCTTGTTATCCTCGATGGCAACAATACAATACATGCCTTGCTGCCCCTACTGTCACTGGGAAAGGACACCGCAAGATTGAACCCAAAGCTAAGCAATTCTCTCATTGCAAGAAAGATAAATCTAGTAGGCCAAACCAAACTGATAATTCGAAGAGACTTGCAAAGATAACCAATCATACATAAAAGAATTCAGAGAAGATTCAAATATTGTTCATAGATAATCTTGATCATAAACCCACAATTCATCGGTCTCAACAAACACACCGCAAAAAGAAGATTACATCGAATAGATCTTCACAAGTGTAGGATCAAAAGTATGTCTAGAGGGGGGTGATTAGACTACTTGACCAAATAAAAACTTATCCGTTTCCCAATTTTAGTTCTTGACAGATTTTAGCAACTTTAGACAAGTCAAGCAATCTTAACACAATTCAAGCAAGCATGCAAAGAGTATATGAGCAGCGGAAAGTAAAGCATGCAACTTGCAAGAATGTAAAGGGAAGGGTTTGGAGGATTCAAACGCAATTGGAGACACGAATGTTTTTGTCGTGGTTCCGATAGGTGGTGCTATCGTACATCCACGTTGATGGAGACTTCAACCCACGAAGGGTAATGGTTGCGCGAGTCCACGGAGGGCTCCACCCACGAAGGGTCCACGAAGAAGCAACCTTGTCTATCCCACCATGGTCGTCGCCCATGAAGGACTTGCCTCACTAGCGGTAGATCTTCACGAAGTAGGCGATCTCCTTGCCCTTACAAACTCCTTGGTTCAACTCCACAATCTTGTCGGAGGCTCCCAAGTGACACCTAGCCAATCTAGGAGACACCACTCTCCAAGAAGTAA